>NC_029772.3:30266788-30267154 GCF_000817695.3 Arachis duranensis | reverse complement strand
TGCCAATGGGAGTGATCAATTCCTTGAGGCTCCTCCCATCTTGGAGTGTTCCATCCTTGGTACATGTTAGCATTGAAGTTCACATTCCCTACAACACAATTAGAACCAAACTCAAAGCCAAAGTGAGAATTCATAGTGAGAGAACAAAATAAAACTAACAAAAATTAAGAAACAAACAAAAGAGAAACCTATTCACAATATTCACATATGTACAATAACCAATAACACAACACCATTGTAAATCCCCGGCAACGGCGCCATTTTGACGATTGGGTTTTTGACGGTTTAGAATTTCACTAATGAAATCTCGTTGTAAAGTATAGTCTCTAAACCAACAATAATCCTTTCATACAAAAATTTTGTTTG
>NC_029772.3:30254178-30266750 GCF_000817695.3 Arachis duranensis | reverse complement strand
TTGTTTGTCACAAGTAACAAACCCCTAATTTTATAAACCGAAGTATTCAAACCTCGGGTCGTCCTCCCTAGGAATTGTAATGAAGTGTCTTGTTATTGGTTATGAGTTATTTTGGGGTTTTAGATAGGAGGCATGAAAAGTAAATGGTAATGAAAATAAACTAACAACTATAAAAGGCTCTTGGCAAGATATGAGAATTAGAAGTCCTATCCTAGTTATCCTCTTCAATTGTGATGAGAATTGTTCATTGCTCCCACTTAGTTAACCTCTAACCATGGAAGGAAGTCAAGTGGATAAATCAATTTGATTCCTCAAGTCCTAATCAACTCCTAAAGGAAAGACTAGCTTTATAGGCATTCAAATCAATTAGCAACTTCTAATTATCAATCAACAAAGGAATTAGATAACTCAAAAGTCACTAGTTACTCTACCTAGGCCAAGAGGAACAAAACCTACACTAAAATCCAACCAAGCAATTCATCAAACACTTGGAAGGCATAAAAGGAAAACATAGTAAATCAACAACAATAATAGAATCTAACAACAATTATTGAAATGAATTAACAACAACAATCAAGGAAATCACAATTATCATGAATTACCTCAAATTGCATTATTGAAAGGAACAAAGGAACAACAATCTATCCAAAACAAAATGAAGAATTACAATTATTAAAGCACATAACTAGAAAAAGGAGGAGGAGAAGATTAAGAATTGGTAAATGAAAAGTGAATCAAAGCATGAATTAAACCTAGATCTAAGAAGAGAGATTAACCTAAACCTAATCCTAATTCTAGAGAGAAGTGAGAGCTTCTCTCTCTAAAACTAACTCTAAACTAATCCTAATTATGCTATATGATTGCCCTAGATTCAATAATTGCCTCCCTCTTCCATCCGTGATCCTTTTATTCTTTCCTATCAGTAATTGGCGCCAAAAATGGGTTCAGAAACCCTCTCAAATCGCCAGGCACGTGTTGCATTAATGAAGTCATGTGCTGTCACCGGCGTGTGCGCGCACGGTACGCGTGCACGTCCCTGGTCGATTCTGCAATGTGCGCGCGAGCGCCTTGTGCGCGTGCGTGTGCTTGGCCGAGATCAATTATTTTGTCTTTTGTGCTTCTCTCCATTTGCATGCTTCCTTCCTTGCTCCCTTTGATCCATGCCTAGCCTATTTCAATCCTGGAATTACTAGCAAACACATCAAGGCATCCTATGGAATCAAGGAGAAATTAGAATTCATCAAAATAAGGCTTAAAAAGCATGTTTTTACACTTAAGCACAAATATGGGAGAGATAACAAAACTATGCTAATTCATAGGCTAAATGTGACAAAAGGTTATCAAAATACTCTAAATTCAAAACAAGATAAACCCTAAAAATGGGGTTTATCAGTACTCCGCTTGGTTGTTCAATACGGAGAACTCGAACTTGATCGATTTTTCGTATATGACCCCAGCAGGGCTTTCCAAAATGATCCCGGCACCTCCGGACGTTTGGTTGGAGGCCCCATCCACATGGAGCCTCCACTGTGTGCCTGTTTCCTCAGTTGGGTCTCCCGTCACTTCAACCAGGAAGTCTGCCATCGCTTGCGCCTTAATCGCATGTCGGGGCTCATATCGCAAATCATACTGGGAGAGCTCAATTGCCCAGGACATTATTCTTCCCGCCAAGTCGGGTTTTTGGAGCACCTGACAGATTCCTTGGTCTGTTCTCACGATAATCTGGTGGCCTTGGAAATATTGCCTTAGTCTACGGGAAGAGGTCAGGAGTGCCAGTGCCAGTTTCTCCAATTTGGTGTATCTCAGTTCTGCTCATTGCAGTGCTCTACTCACAAAGTAAATGGGTTGTTGAACCTTCCCTTCTTCCCGCGCCAAAACCGCTGCAAGCGCTTCTTCCGTTATGGCTAGGTACAGGTAGAGTGGTTCTCCGGCCCTAGGCTTCCCGAGTACCGGGGGTGTTGCAAGGATGTCTTTGAAGTGACTGAACGCTTCCTCGCATGTCGGGTTCCATTCAAACGCTATCCCCTTTCTCATCAGGTTGAAGAAGGGTAGGGACTTCGCTGCCGATGCTCCGAGGAAGCGGGACAGCGCGGTGAGTCTTCTTGCCAGCCTCTTGACATCTTTGACACAGCCCGTGCTCTTCATTTAGAGTATTGCTTGACATTTTTCAGGGTTGGCTTCCACCCCCCTTTGGGTTATCATAAATCCTAAGAACTTTCTGGCCTCTATGGCAAAGGCACACTTGAGCGGGTTGAGCCTCATGCCGTGTTGCTGGAGGGCCGCGAACACATTTCTCAGGTCGCTCAGGAGGTCATCAGGTTGGGTGGTCTTTGCAAGGATATCATCCACGTAGACTTCCACTATCTTGCCTATGAGGTCACTGAATATCTTGTTCATCAACCTTTGGTATGTGGCCCATGCGTTTTTCAGGCCAAATGGCATCACCTTATAGCAATAGATTCCTCCTGGCATTTTGAACGCTGTTTTCTCTTCATTAGGGCGGTGCATCGGTATTTGATTGTAGCTGGAATAAGCATACATAAAGCTCAGATACCGGTATTCTGTCGCCGCGTCGATGAGTGCATCAATGTTGGGGAAAGGATAGCAGTCCTTGGGGCATGCTTTGTTGAGATCGAAGTAATCCACACACATCCTTCATCTCCCATTGTGCTTTTTTACCCGAACCACATTCGACAGCCAGGTCGAGTAGTCTAGCTCTCGGATAAACCCCGCCTCAAGGAGGCTGGCCGTCTGCCTGGCCACCTTCTCTGCTCTCTCATGTGACATCTTTATTCTCCTTTGAGCCACTAGTCCGGCCTCCGGCTTGACGGCCAAGTGATGTGACATGAGTCGGGGGTCTATCCCCGGCATGTCGGCTGGCATCCAAGCAAACAAATTGCCATTGGCCCTGATCATTTCCACTAGAGGCTCTTTCAATTCATGTGGGAGGTTTCTGTTTATGAATGTGAACTTCTCCTCCGTGTCCCCGACCCTAAACTTTTCCAGGTCCCCCTCTAGTTCGGGTCGGGGCTTGTCGCCGACTCTAGTGTCCAGGTCAGCGAGGAACACCCCTGATGCTTCTGTAGATTTTTTTCTTAAGGAGAGACTGGCGTTGTCGTAAGCGACTGCCGTTTTCAAATCTCCTTTTATGGATCCTACCGATCCGTCATCAGTGATGAACTTCATTACCAACATCTTCGTATTGATTACTGCTCCGAGATCGTTGATAGTCTTCCTCCCTAGGATGACGTTGTAGGCCGTGGAGTCTCGTAGGACCACGAACTCGGCCATTACCGACCTTCGCCCCGATCTTGACCCTATGGATATTGGTAGGGAGATTATCCCATCTGGCTTGATGAAGTGGTCGCCCAAACCCACAACACCATGTTAGTGCGTCTTTAAATCGGCATCCCGTAGACCTAAGGCATCAAACATGTTGCGGAACATGATATTCGAGTCAGCCCCGGTGTCCACGAGGATCTGCTTGATGAGGCTAGTTCCCACTCTGGCCGTGATAACCATGTGAGGGTTTTCCATGGCCTCATCGAACCACTGGTCCTCCGGACCGAATTAGATGGGTGAGAGCCTCTTGGAGCTTCGCACAGAGGATGAGGAGACCGCCAGGACCTTGGCATCTTTCTTGTATGCTGACCTCGACCTTAGAGGTGCGTCTCTTGCCGTTACCACGTTCACTATGGTAAGGCCGTGCTCGTTGTCCTCTGGATCATGATGTCGCTTCACCGCGGGAGTCTTGTCCTCTCCCTCGCGGTCGCGATCTCACCTCCTTGGCTCCCTGATGAGATGGGAGAACTCGGCCAGTTTTCCATCCCGGATCGTTTGTTCCAGCGCGTCCTTCAGGTCGAAGCAATCCTGTGTCTTGTGTCCGTAGCCTTTGTGATAGTCACAATAGAGGCTCTTATTTCCCCCGGTCCGATCCTTCAGAGGTCGGGGCTTCGACAAAATTCCCTTCTCGGCTATCTGTTGATAAACTTCTATGATGGGGACGGTGAGGAGAGTGTAATTGGTGAATTTCCCAACTCAAGGAAACGGCCTTTGTGTCTTGCTCGGACCGCCATCTCTGGCGTGTTCCTTCTGTCTTTCTCCACTACCGTGCTGCCGGGTTTGATTGTAGGAGGGCTGCCGCTTGTTGGCAGCCACGACCTAGTTGACTTCTTCATCGTTAATGTATTCCCTGGCTACACTTTGGATCTCCTGCATTGTCCACACCGACTTCGTGGTGAGGTGCTTCCTAAAATCCTCATTTAGAAGTCCGTTCGTCAGACAAAGGCTGGCCACCGAATCGGTTAGGCCATCTATTTCCAAACACTCATCGTTAAATCGATCTAAGTATTTTCTAGTTAGCTCACCGTGCCTTTATGTCACCCCGAGTAAGTTTATCGGGTGTTTCGCCTTCACGATTCGGGTAGTGAATTGGGCTAGGAAGGCATGGCTAATGTCCAAAAACCTAGCCACCGAGCCCAGCGGGAGGTTATTAAACCACCGTATTGTAGGTCCCGCTAGGGTGACCGGGAAGGCGCGGCACCTGACCTCGTCGCCTACCCCCTCCAAATTCATTCTGGCCTCGAAGGCCGTTAGATGTTCCTGTGGATCTTGAGTTCCATCATACCTCATATCCGTCGGCTTATCAAAGTGCTTTGGTAGCCGGACCTCGAGGATGGAATGGTGAAAATGGGTTGCCCCCATGATCATAGGTCGTCGTGCTCTCGTCATTCTTTCTCCGCCATCCTCCCGATCTCATCTCGCGGCGCGAGTTCCTTGAGGTCGGGCGTAGATGAAGGGGTTGTGTTGTCTTCTCGGGTGTTCCTGGTCCTCCCGGTTACTTTTCGATTCAGATCTTGAGGTGGGAGTGCCCTGGGAGCGGCTTCTGTGGGAGGTCCTTCCTGGCTCTCGGGAGACGAGGAGTAGTTGGGGTCGAAAGTTTGTTGATGGTGCTCCTGATCCGCTAGTTGGCGCTCCAGGTTCTGCACCCTATGGCGCAGTTCCTGCATTATCCTAGTGCTGTCGCTACCAGTTCCCCCAAAGGGGCGTCTTTCTTGGGCTCTCAACTGTGGCTCGGTACGTCGCAGGGGAGACCGCAACTGCTCGCGGGGAGAGGCGACGGAGGCTGCCCCCTAAAGGCCTGCTCCGCGGCCATGGTCCCCTGGACCCTGTACGATGTCCATTTAGGTAGTCCCCACAGACGGCGCCAATGTTCGATAGTTCGGGTACCGGACGGTTCGGGGAGATCCCTCGGATGGTAAGGTGGGGTTTCTGCCTGGTTCAGGGCTGCGGAGAGGGAGCTGGAGCAGACGACTTCCCAAGTTCTTGGTGTGGAGAGGGGGTGTCACTTGTAAAGACACTCTGACACCCAAGTCAGTTGAGTGTGCAGGCGAAAAAAGGGAATAAAGTGGTGTGTGACGTACCTCGGGGAGGGGTAGGTCCCTCCCCATATATACCGTGTCAGAGGTGGGTCCCACAAGAGCAGACCCACCTTCTCCAAAATTTTCCCATACAGCTGTGGCAGAGCTGGCAGGGACGCGTGTCCAGGTCGGCGGTCAAGCGCCTCACACCCGACCGTTCGGGTCGGGTGGTCTATGGGTCGGGCGGGCCCATATGAAATTTGGGCCGGGCCGTAACAAAATTAAACAATAACAACAACATCAAGAAGAAAAAGAAAAAAAAGAAAGGCACTAGCAACCATGACAACAATGTTGAATAAGACATTGATGACAGTAACAACGATGACGATGGTCGGTAGCAATGACGATGACAACGACGTTGAAAGAAGAAGAAGAATAAAGGAGAAAGAAAGTGGCAGGCACGTGAATGATTTTTTCTTGTGACTTCATGAATAGTTTTAATTTTTAACCAGTTAATTAAATTTAATTACTCAAAAAACTTGAACATCTAGCTTTTTTAATTAAATAATAATATTATCATTTTAGTTTTGATAATATTAATTTTTTTATAACTTATAAAAAAAATACAATACCAAAAATTATGTGTGAAATGAGATTATGAAAACATTTAACTACTAAATTAATTTTCTTTGCCAATATCACTATTTTTTTAAATTTTAAATTTTAAATAATAAATTATATATCTTAAATTTTATTCGAAATCTTAAACTTCTCAAAAAATAAAAATTAAAAATAATTTTATAATAAAATAAAACTGACTATTATTAACAATAATTTAAAAATGAGTTCTCCATATTTTTTTAATTTATTATTTCAAACGACCAGAATTTACAAAAAGACTAATTTGGTTTATAGATTGTAATTTGTAAATTTAGAGGCTAACAAATTAATAACTAAATTAAAAATTAAAGTGGCCTTAAAAAATGTTTAGATGGATTTGAGATTTTACCTTTATTTTTTTATTTATTTTAAAAAGGAAACTATAAATATACGTGTGAAAGTAAAACTAAAGAGCAAGAGTAATAATTAGGACTTCTAATTCAACTTCTTAATTATATTTTTAATATTTAAATGAGTAAACGTTTATATATATTATTTTTAAAAATATAAAAATTAAAAATTAAAACTTTTTTATTTAAAATTAAGAAATTTATTATATATTCTATTATATATTACTAATTTTACAACAATTCCACATGTCATTCTCTTACTGCAATTGAAATTAAATTTTTTTCTTTAAAAATTACAGAATTCTCCTCTCCTCCTTCTCTCTTTCTCTAGCTCTCTTATTCCTTCACCTACTTTATCTTTCTTATATATCATTATCAATGACTAGTTACAAATTTGACCATTAAAATATATAACATGATCTTCGGTTTGACGGTTACTGAACGGGTCGGATGTGTAGAGTATGTGAAGGAGACGGGGGACCTGGATCTAGGTCGCTCGTGCTTGATCAGACCTTCTGGGCTAACGCCAGAGGGAGAGCGATAGAGTTTCACAGCCTTCCGGGTTGTTGGAATGGAGAGGAGGGGGAGTCACCTGCAAAAGGGACTCCGACGCTCAAGTCATAATTCGTACAAGGTGGCAGAAAAGGTGAGGGTTAGGTAACGTACCTGGGGGAGGGGTAGGACCGTCCCCTTATATAGTTTGCACCTAGAGCGGGTTCCACAGGAGCAGACCCACCTTCCAGGAAATTTTCTCTCCCAGTTGTCATGTAGTTCACAGGAAGAGTGGCGGTGTCGTGGGCTTCTTCCCAGTTCGGGTGTTCCGTACCCGTCGGGTCGGCCGGCCGGGCCGGGACATTGGACCATGTGGGTTGGGGCAGAACAGTGCCCCAATGCACCAACTATGGTCGTGAGCGTCGTTGTTGGTGCGTTCCATTCTACCTTCTCTGTGGTTGGATCCTCGTGGGGGTTGGCCGCTCGTGATAAGGGCGTGCCCCCTACGCGCGAGTGGGTTTTACCATTTCGAGGGAATGTCAATCATTGTCTCGTTCTCCGCGCCTATCATTTATTGCTATTATGGCTGATTTGAAAGCTTGGGAAAAAGTCAGTCCTACCCTTGGCTTTCACGTTCTATCTTCTCATTTATGCCTTTTGCACTATTCCTTGCCATTTTTCCTCACCTGCTTTCTGGATTCCACTACCATTATTTGCTTCCAATTCAATTGCAACCGCATCTTGTCGGATTTTTCCAATTTTTCTCGACAACAATCTTCCTGGTAAGCATCTCCTTTTTTAATGAAGGATTACTGTTATTATTGCTACTATTGTCATCCCCTTGCATTTTGGTAGCTTTTAGGCTATTGCATGTGCGTTGTTTGAGTCATTCTGCTGTTAGCTAGGCTTTAGAGGGAGTTACCATTTAGATTTATGGTTTTTGGCCTTGTTTAACTGTAGATAGGCTCACTGTTATATAGTGTTGGTTCCGGTTTTCCCGGTATCCCGATATATTAGTCTGACTTTGAGTGGTGTCCCCACTATATGCACGACGCAACTTCTCCTCCCGAGGCCCCGTATTGACCGATATGCCTGGATCACCTCAGACGTGAAGGACACACCTTCCCAAATAACCCTAGAGGAGCTCACGGAGTTCTGCCAAACCGACCAATTATGCGAGGGAGGCCCCGAGGAAGAACGCTACGAAGCATTTGTTCCTACGGACTACGAAGAAATATATCAATTTTACTTGAACACCCCCCTGAGTTGCCGACTGGATTTGGATGTATAAGGCGATGTTTACCGTCCTGGGGGTTCGAATCCCCTTCTCCCCTTTCCAAATGGCACTTCTAAACCGGTGCAACGTGGCACCGTCTCAGCTGTATCCGAATAGTTGGGCCGTTATTCGGTACTTCGAGATGGTTTGCGAGTACCTGCAGTTGTCGGCCTCTGTAGAAGTGTTTTTATGGCTCTTCATTTTGACCAACCCTTTCAAAGAGGGAAGGCATAAGAAGGGGTTTATGTCCTTCCAGGATGCCCAGGGTAGGTGAATCTTTAGGGTGTTCGAAGATTTGTTTCATGTCTTCAAAGACAAGTTCTTCAAGGTACCACCTGCCGAAGGCCAGCACCCCTTCTGGTTGACCTTGGAGGGGGAGCGGCGGATTCCGACCTACTGGAACTTCGGGGCTGGGTCCAATGCTTTTAACAAAGTAACGTACAAAGGGCTGACCCAACGAGATAAGAACATAGCTGACATGTTGTTGGCTATATTTAATAATAATAATATCAACCCACATCTTTTAATGAGTGACCGAGAGATAGGTAAGAGCTATGTAGGTGAGTGGTCGATTGGTTCTAGTGTTGCCCTCTCCCATTTTTTTACGAGCTAATGGGTTGTTGTCTGCACTGCAGTGGATATGGCCGCCGAGCACACCGGACTTGAAGATTTAATGGCCCAGTTTCTCCCCGGTCATAGTGAAGACAGCTCCGCAACCCATACTGCTGAGCACCCATCCTCCCCTACTGCTGAAGTGCAATCAGCTCTACCTCCTCCTCTGAGACCCACCGACCCCAGCGCAATGGCCGCCCCAAGTAGCAGCTGCATGGTTCCTACTGAGGTAGAGCCAACCGGGGGAGGTCCCGATGTGGCGATAGTCGAGAACCCTCGCAAGCGGAAGTCGACCTCCAGTCCTAAGGGGTTCGCTTACTGGTGCACGAAATTGTGATCATCAACCATGGTGCCAAAGACTTGGTAGCGCTCTCAAACGTGAATCACACTTTGTCACAACTTCGCACAACTAACCAGCAAGTGCACTGGGTCGTCCAAGTAATACCTTACGTGAGTAAGGGTCAATCCCACAGAGATTGTTGGTATGAAGCAAGTTATGGTCATCTTGTAAATCTCAGTTAGACGGATAATAAATGGTTATGGAATTTTCGAAAATAAAGATAAATAAAGCATAAAGTAAAGATAGAGATACTTATGTAAATCATTGGTAGGAATTTCAGATAAGTGTATGGAGATACTGTGTTCCTTCTGAATCTCTGCTTTCCTATTGCTTTCATCCAATCCTTCTTACTCATTTCTATGGCAAGGTGTATGTAGGGCGTTGGTGCACGAAATTGCAATCACACTTTTGCAATCCCGCACAACTAACCAGCAAGTGCACTGGGTTGTCCAAGTAATACCTTACGTGAATAAGGGTCGATCCCACGGAGATTGTCAGCTTGAAGCAAGCTATGGTTATCTTGTAACTCTTAGTCAGAATATCAATAATTCTCAGGTTTAATTGTGAAAAGTAAAAAAACATGAAATAGATACTTGTTTTGCTGTAATGGAGAATAGGTTGAGGTTTTGGAGATGCTCTATCTTCTGAATCTCTGCTTTCCTACTGTCTTCTTCTTCAAGCACGCAAGGCTCCTTCCATGGCAAGCTGTATGTAGGGTTTCACCGTTGTCAATGGCTACCTCCCATCCTCTCAGTGAAAATGTTCAACGCGCTCTGTCACAGCACGGCTAATCATCTGTCGGTTCTCAATCGGGTTGGAATAGAATCCAGTGATTCTTTTGCGTCTGTCACTAACGCCCAGCCCTCAGGAGTTTGAAGCTCGTCACAGTCATTCAATCCTTGAATCCTACTCAGAATACCACAATCTTAGAATAGAAGCAAGCGTGATTGAATGAAAAACAGTAGTAATTGCATTAATCCATCAAGACACAGCAGAGCTCCTCACCCCCAACCATGGGGTTTAGAGACTCATGTCGTAAAAGATACAATAAGAAACGTGTAATGTGTCATGAGGTGAAGATACAATGTCAAAAGATCCTATTTATAGTGAACTAGTGACCTAGGGTTTACAAGAATGAGTAAATGACGTAAAAATCCACTTCTGGGGTCCACTTGGTGTGTGCTTGGGCTGAGCATTGTAGCTTTCATGTGTAGAGACTTTTTTTGGAGTTAAACGCCAGCTTTTGTGCCAGTTTGGGCGTTTAACTCCAATTTTTGTGCCAGTTCCGGCGTTAAACGCCGAGAATTCTGAAGCTGATTTGTAGTGCCGGTTTGGGCCATCAAATCTCGGGCAAAGTATGGACTATTATACATTGCTAGAAAGCCCAGGATGTCTAATTTCCAACGCAATTGAGAGCGCGCTCATTAGGCTTCTGTAGCTCCAGAAAATCCACTTCGAGTGCAGAGAGGTTAGAATCCAACAGCATCTGCAGTCCTTTTTCTGCCTCTGAATCAGATTTTTGTTCAGGTCCCTCAATTTCAGCCAGAAAATACCTAAAATCACAGAAAAATACATAATCCCTCAATTTAAGCCAGAAAATACCTGAAATCACAGAAAAACATACAAACTCATAGTAAAGTCCGGAAAAGTGAATTTTAAATAAAAACTAATAAAAACATACTAAAAACTAACTAAAATGTACTAAAAACATACTAAAAACAGTGCCAAAAAGCGTATAAATTATCCGCTCATCAGGCGTCACCGTTGTCAATGGCCACTTCCTGTCCTCTTAGTGAAAATGGTCCTCTACGATTTCCCACATGGCTAATCAGCTGTTGGTTCTCGATCATATCGGAATAAGATCCATTGATCCTTTTGCGTCTGTCACTATGCCTAACAATCGCGAGTTTGAAGCTCATCACAGTCATTCAATCCCTGAATCCTACTCGAAATACCACAAACAAGGTTTAGACTTTCCGAATTCTCATGAATGCTGCCAATGGATTCTAGCTTATCCCACGAAGACTCTGATGTCACGGAATGGAAGGCTCGGTTGTCAGGCGAGGGCAACCATGCGTCATGCATCAGGAATCCAAGGTATATGCGCTCGGTCTAAGGTAGAACGGAAGTGGTTATCAATCACGCGTTCATAGGTGAGAATGATGATGAGTGTCACAGATCATCACATTCATCATGTTGAAGTGCAACGAATATCTTAGAACAAGAATAAGCTGAATTGAATAGAAAATAGTAGTAATTGCATTAAAAGTCGAGGTACAGCAAAGCTCCACACCCTTAATCTATGGTGTGTAGAAACTCCACTGATGAAAATACATAAGTGATGGTCTAGGCATGGTCGAATGGCCAGCCCCCTTTGAAGGTCTAAAATCGCATACACTGATTAAAGATCAATCCAAAAGATAAGACGCCTAGTACGATAGTAAAAAGTTCTATTTATACTAAATTAGTTACTAGGGTTTACAGAAATAAGTCTAAATATAGAAATCTACTTTCGGGGCCCACTTTGGTGTGTGCTTGGGCTGAGATTGAGCTTTACACATGCAGAGACTTCTCTTGGAGTTAAACGCCAAGTTGTAACGTGTTTTTGGCGTTTAACTCTGGTTTGTGACGTGTTTCTGGCGTTTTACTCTAGAATGCAGCATAGAATTGGCGTTGAACGCCAGATTGCATCATCTAATCTCAAATAAAGTATGAACTATTATATATTGCTGGAAAGCTCTGGATGTCTACTTTCCAAGGCCGTTGAGAGCGCGCCATTTGGAGTTTTGTAGCTCCAGAAAATCTATTTCGAGTGTAGGGAGGTCAGAATCCAACAACATCAGTAGTCCTTTTTCAGTCTGAATCAGATTTTTGCCCAAGTCCCTCAATTTCAGCCAGAAAATACCTGAAATCACAGAAAAACACACAAACTCATAGTAAAGTCTAGAAATGTGAATTTTGCATAAAAACTAATGAAAACATCCCTAAAAGTAGCTAGATCCTACTAAAAACTACCTAAAAAAATGCCGAAAAGCGTATAAATTATCCGCTCATCACAATACCAAACTTAAATTGTTGCTTATCCCGAAGCAACTGAAAATCAAATAGGATAAAAAGAAGAGAATATACTATAAATCCCAAAATATCAATGAATATTAGTTCTAATTAGATGAGCGGGACTTGTAGCTTTTTGCTTCTGAACAGTTTTGGCATCTCACTTTATCCTTTGAAGTTTAGAATGATTGGCATCTATAGGAACTCAGAATTTAGATAGTGTTGTTAATTCTCCTAGTTAAGTATGTTGATTCTTGAACACAGCTACTTTTATGAGTCTTGGCCGTGGCCCTAAGCACTTTGTTTTCCAGTAATACCACCGGATACATAAATGCCACAGACACATGACTGGGTGAACCTTTTCAGATTGTGACTCAGCTTTGCGAGAGTCCCCAGTTAGAGGTGTCCAGAGCTCTTAAGCACACTCT
>NC_029772.3:30231932-30254148 GCF_000817695.3 Arachis duranensis | reverse complement strand
ATATATATATATATTTGCAAGCTTTGTTCTTCATTGCTTTTTCTTGCTTCAAGAATCAATTTTATAATTTTTTAGATAATCAATAACATTTTTCTTTTTCGTCGTTCTTTCAAGAGCCAACAATTTTAACATTCATAAACAACAAGATAAAAAATATGCACTATTCAATTATTCATTCAGAAAACAAAAATTATTGTCACCACATCAATATAATTAAACTGATTTCAAGGATGAATTCGAAACTCATGTACTTCTTGTTCTTTTGTATTAAAAACATTTTTCATTTAAGAAAGGTGAAGGATTCATGGAATTATTCATAGCCTTAAGACATAGACACTAGACACTAATGATCATGAAGTAGAGACACAAACATAGACAAACATATGGCATAAAAACCGAAAAACAGAGAAATAAGAACAAGGAATGAGTCCATCTTAGTGATGGTAGCGTCTTCTTCTTGAAGGACCAATGATGTCCTTGAGCTCTTCTATGTCTCTTCCTTGCCTTTATTGCTCCTCCCTCATTGCTCTTTGATCTTCTCTAATCTCATGGAGAATGATGGAGTGATCTTGGTGTTCTACCCTTAATTGGTCCATGTTATAACTCAAGTCTTCTAGAGAAGTGTCGAGTTGTTCCCAATAGTTGTTTGGAGGAAAATGCATCCCTTGAGGAATCTCAGGGATTTCTTGATGATGAGCTTCCTCATGCATCTCTTGAGATCCATGGACGAACTCTCTTATTTGCTTCATCCTCTTCTTAGTGATGGGCTTGTCCTCTTCAATGAGGGTGTCTCCTTCTATGACAACTCCAACTGAGTAGCATAGATGGTAAATAAGATGAGGAAAAGCTACCCTTGCCATGGTGGAGGACTTTTTGGCTACTTTGTAGAATTCAAGAGAGATGACTTCATGAACTTCTACTTCCTCTCCAATCATGATGCTATGAATCATGTTGGCCCGATCCACAGTAACTTCGGATCAGTTGCTAGTGGGGATGATGGAGTGTTGGATGAACTCCAACCATCCTCTAGCCACGGGCTTAAGGTCCAGTCTTCTTAATTGAACTAGCTTGCCTTTTGAGTCTCTTTTCCATTGAGCTCCTTCAACACATATGTCCATAAAGACTTGGTCCAACCTTTGATCAAAGTTGATCCTTCTAGTGTAGGGGCGTGCGTGTTCTTGCATTATAGACAAGTTGAACGCTAACCTTATATTTTTCGGACTGAAATCTAAGCATTTCCCGCGAACCATTGTAAGATAATTCTTTGGATTCGGGTTCATACTTTGATCATGGTTCGTAGTGATCCATGCATTGGCATATAACTCTTGAACCATTAATATTCTGACTTGTTGAATGGAGTTGGTCAGAACTTCCCAACCTCTTCTTTGGATCTCATGTCGGATCTCCGAATACTCATTTTTCTTGAGCATGAAAAGGACCTCGGGGATCACCTTCTTCTTGGCCACAACTTCATAGAAGTGGTCTTGATGGACCTTTGAGATGAATCTTTCCATCTCCCATGACTCGGAGGTGGAAGCTTTTGTCTTTCCTTTCCTCTTTCTAGAGGTTTTTCCGGCCTTAGGTGCCATAAGTGGTTATGGAAAAACAATAAAGCTATGCTTTTACCACACCAAACTTAAAATATTGCTCGCTCTCGAACAAAAGAAGAAAGAATAGAAGAAGAAAATATGGAGGAGGGGGAGAGAGATGTGTATTCGGCCAAGGGGGAGAAGAGAGGGTTGTGTTGTGTGAGAATGAAGAAGGATGGAGGGGTTTATATAGTGGAGTGAGAGGGTATTGTTTCGGCCATTTAGGGTGGGTTTGGGTGGGAAAGAGATTTTGAATTTTCAAGGTAGGTGGGGTTTATAGGGAAGAGAGGATGGATGTGAGTGGTGAAGAGGTGATGGGGAAGAGAGAGTGAGGTGATTGGTGAAGGGTGTTTGGGGAAGAGTGTTATTGGATTGTGTGAAAGAAGAGAGAAGGTGAGTTGAGGTAGGTAGGGATCCTGTGGGGTCCACAGATCCTGAGGTGATCCTGTGGGGTCCAAAGATCCTAAGGTGTTAAGGATTTAACATCCCTGCACTAATTAGGCGTGTAAAACGCCATCTGAGTGCAATCCTGGCGTTTAACGCCAGATTGCAGCATGTTTCTGGCGTTAAACGCCACTTCCATGCTTGTTTTGGGCGTTCAACGCCAGTCTGCAGCATGTTTCTGGCGTTGAACGCCAGTTCCATGCTTGTTTCTAGCGTTTAACGCCAGCTCTCCTCAGGGTGTAATCCTGGCATTTAAACACCAGACTGCTGCTTGTTTCTAGCATTCAACGCCAGATTCATGCTCTGTTCTGGTGTTAAACGCCAGCCAGATGCTCCTTACTAGCGTTTAAACGCCAATAAGCTCTTCCTCCAAGGTATGATTTTTCTTCTGCTGTTTTTGATTATGTTTTAAATTTTTGCAATTGTTTTGTGACTCCACATGATCATAAACCTAATAAAACAAAAAAAAGAGAACAATAGAAATATAGATAAATAAAAATTGGGTTGCCTCCCAATAAGCACTTCTTTAATGTCAATAGCTTGACAGTGAGCTCTCATGGAGCTTCACAGATGTTCAGAGCATTGTTGGGACCTCCCAACACCAAACTTAGAGTTTGATTGTGGGGGCTTTGTTTAACTCTGTATTGAGAGAAGCTTTTCATGCTTCCTCTCCATGGTTGCAGAAGAAGATCCTTGAGCTTTAAACACCAGGTAGTCCCTATTCAATTAAAGGACTAGCTCTCCTCTGTCAACATCAATCACAGCTCCTGCTGTGGCTAGGAAGGGTCTTCCAAGGATGATGGATTCATCCTTATCCTTCCTAGTGTCTAAGATTATGAAATCAGCAAGGATGTAAAGGCTTTTAACCTTCACTAACACGTCCTCTACCAATCCATAAGCTTGTCTTATTGACTTGTCTGCCATCTCTAATGAGAATGTGGCATTCTGTACCTTAAAGATCCCCAGCTTCTCTATTACAGAGAGTGGCATAAGATTTATACCTGACTCCAGTTCACACAGAGCCTTCTCAAAGGTCATGGTGCTATGGTACAGGGTATTAAGAATTTACCAGGATCTTGTTTCTTTTGAGGTAAAGTTTGTTGAACCCATGTATCTAGTTCACTAATGAGCAAGGGAGGTGCATCTTCCTAAGTCTCATTACCAAACAACATGGCATTCAGCTTCATGATAGCTCCTAGATATTGAGCAACTTGCTCTCCAGTTACATCTTCACCCTCTTCAGAGGAAGAATAGTTTTCAAAGCTCATGAATGGCAAAAGGAGGTTTAAAGGAATCTCTATGGTCTCTATATGAGCCTCAGATTCCTTTAGGTCCTCAATAGGGAACTCCTTCTTGTTTGGGAGACGTTCCATGAGGTCTTCCTCATTGGGATTCACGTCCTCCCCTTACTCTCTAGGTTCGGCCATTTTGATTATGTCAATGGCCTTGCACTCTCTTTTTGGATTCTCTTCAGTATTGCTTGGGAGAGTACTAGGAGGGGTTTCAGTGATTTTCTTACTCAGCTGGCCCACTTGTGCCTCCAAATTTCTGATGGATGACCTTCTTTCACTCATGAAACTTAAAGTGGCCTTAGACAAATCAGAGACTATGTTTGCTAAGCTAGAGGAGCTCTGCTCAGAATGCTCTGTCTGTTACTGAGAAGATGATGGAAAAGGCTTGTTATTGCTAAGCATGTTTCTTCCACCATTATTAAAGCCTTGTTGGGGCTTTTGTTGATCCTTCTATGAGAAATTTGGATGATTTCTCCACGCAGAATTATAGGTGTTTCCATAAGATTTACCCATGGAATTTACCTCTGCCATTGTAGGATTTTCAGGATCATAAGCTTCTTCCTCAGAAGATGCCTTTTCAGTACTGTTGGATGCATTTTGCCATCCATTCAGACTTTGAAAAATCATGTTGACTTACTGAGTCAAAATTTTGTTCTGAGCCAATATGGCATTCAGAGCATCATTTTTAAGAACTCCCTTCCTCTGAGGCGTCCCATTACTCACAAAATTCCTCTCAGAAGTGTACATGAATTGGTTATTTGCAACCATGTCAATGAGTTCTTAAGCTTCTACAGGCATTTTCTTTAGGTGAATGGATCCACTTGCAGAATGGTCCAGTGAGATCTTAGAGAACTCAGATAGACCATAATAGAATATATCCAAAATGGTCCACTCTGAAAGCATGTCAGAAGGACACGTTTTGGTCATCTGCTTGTATCTTTCCCAAGCTTCATAGAGGGATTCATCATCTTTTTGTTTGAAGGTCTGAACATCCACTCTAAGCTTGCTCAGCTTTTGAGGAGGAAAGAACTTAGCCAAGAAGGCCGTGACTAGCTTATCACAAGAGTCCAGGTTATCTTTAGGTTGTGAGTCCAACCATGTTCTAGCTCTGTCTCTTACAGCAAAAGAGAAAAGCATGAGCCTGTAGACTTCAAGATCTACTCTATTAGTCTTAACAGTCTCACAGATCTGCAAGAATTCAGTTAAAAACTGATAGGGATCTTCTGATGAAAGTCCATGAAATTTGCAGTTCTGTTGCATTAGAGCAACTAGTTGAGGTTTCAGCTCAAAATTGTTTGCTCCAATGGAAGGGATTGAGATGCTTCTTCCATCAAATTTGGAAGTAGGTGTAGTATAGTCACCAAGCATCCTCCTTGCATTATTATTTTTGGCTGTCATCTCCTCTTTCTTTTCGAAAATTTCTGTAAGGTTGTCTCTGGATTGTTGTAATTTAGCTTCTCTTAGTTTCCTATTCAGAGTCCTTTCAGGTTCAGGATCTACTTCAACAAGAATATTTTTGTCCTTGCTCCTGCTCATATGAAAAAAAGGGAACAGAAAATAATAATAGGGATCCTCTTTACCACAGTAGAGAGATTCCTTTTAGAAGAATAAAAGAATAGAAGAAGGAAAAGAGGAAAATTCGAACTCAGAGAGGAAGAGAGGGTTCGAATTTTAAGATAAAGAGAAGAGTGTTAGTAATTAAATAAATAAATAGAAGAAGATGAGAGAGAGAATTTTGAAAATAATTTTTGAAAAAGGGTTAGTGATTTTCAAAAATTAAGAGAAGAAATAAAATTAAAATTAAAATTTGAAACAATTAGTTAATTAAAAGAATTTTGAAAAAGAGGGAGGTAATTTTCGAAAATTAGAGAGAGAAAAGTAGTTAGGTGGTTTTGAAAAAGATAAGAAATAAACAAAAAGTCAATTAGTTAGTTGAAAAAGATTTGAAAATCAATTTTAAAAAGATCAGAAGTTAGAAAAGATTTTTGAAATCAAATTTTTGAAAAAGATATGATTTGAAAAATATATTTTAAAAAGATATGATTGAAAAAAATTTGATTTTTAAAATTAAAATTGATTACTTGGCTAACAAGAAACTAAAAGATATTATTCTAGAATTTAAAGATTGAACATTTCTTAACAAGAAAGTAACAAATTTCAAATATTTTGAATCAATCACATTAATTGTTAGTAAGGTTTTCGAAAATTATGAAATAAAGATAAGAAAAAGATTTTGAAAAATAATTTTAAATTTTCGAAAGTCATAAAAGAAAAATGAAAAAGATTTGATTTTTGAAAAAGATTTTGAAAAGATAGGATTTTTAAAATTGAAAATTTGACTTGATTTATAAGAAATAGCTAAGTTTTAAAAATTTTTGACTAAGTCAACTCAAATTTTTGAAATTTTATGAGAGAAAAAAAAGGAGAAGATATCTTTTTTATTTTTGAATTTTTTAATGATGAGAGAGAAAAACATAAAAATGACCCAAAACATGAAAATTTTGGATCAAAACACATGATGCATGCAAGAACACTATGAATGTCAAGATGAACACCAAGAACACTTTGAAGATCAAGATGAACATCAAGACTTATTTTTGAAAAATCTTAAAGAAAAGAAAGACATGCAAGACACCAAACTTAGAATTTTTTCATATTTAGAAACTAAGAATTCAAAAATGCATATGAGAAACAAAAAAAAACACAAAACAAGAAAATATCAAGATAAAACAAGAAGACTTACCAAGAACAACTTGAAGATCATGAAGAACACCATGCATGAGTTTTCGAAAAATGCACAAATTTTTAAAGACATGCAATTGACACCAAACTTAAAAATTGACACTAGACTCAAACAAGAAATACAAAATATTTTTGGTTTTTATGATTTTATTATTTTTTTGGATTTTTCGAAAATTAATTTTTGGAAAAACGAAAATAAGTAAAAAAATTTTGAAAGATTTTTGAAAACTTTTTGAAAATAAAGTTACCTAATCTGAGCAACAAAATGAACCGTCAGTTGTCCAAACTCGAACAATCCCCGGCAACGGCGCCAAAAACTTGGTGCACGAAATTGTGATCATCAACAATGGCGCCAAAGACTTGGTAGCGCTCTCAAACGTGAATCACACCTTGTCACAACTTCGCAAAACTAACCAGCAAGTGCACTGGGTCATCCAAGTAATACCTTACGTGAGTAAGGGTCGATCCCATGGAGATTGTTGGTATGAAGCAAGCTGTGGTCATCTTGTAAATCTCAGTTATGCGGATAATAAATGGTTATGGAGTTTTCGAAAATAAAGATAAATAAAGCATAAAGTAAAGATAGAGATACTTATGTAAATTATTGGTAGGAATTTCAGATAAGTGTATGGAGATACTGTGTTCCTTCTGAATCTCTGCTTTCCTACGGCTTTCATCCCATCCTTCCTACTCCTTTCTATGGAAAGCTGTATGTAGAGCGTCACCGTTGTCAATGGCTACTTTCCATCCTCTCAGTGAAAATGGTCCTCTACGGTTTCCCGCATGGCTAATCAGCTGTTGGTTCTCGATCATATCGGAATAAGATCCATTGATCCTTTTGCGTCTGTCACTACGCCCAACAATCGCGAGTTTGAAGCTCGTCACAGTCATTCAATCCCTGAATCCTACTCGGAATACCACAGACAAGATTTAGACTTTCCGGATTCTCATGAATGTTGCCAATGTATTCTAGATTATACCACGAAGACTCTGATCTCACAGAATGGAAGGCTTAGTTGTCAGGCGAGGGCAACCATGCGTCGTGCATCAGGAATCTAAGAGATATGCGCTCGGTCTAAGGTAGAACGGAAGTGGTTGTCAATCACGCATTCATAGGTGAGAATGATGATGAGTGTCACAGATCATCACATTCATCATGTTGAATTGCAACGAATATCTTAGAACAAGAATAGGCTGAATTGAATAGAAAATAGTAGTAATTGCATTAAAACTCGAGGTACAACAGAGCTCCACACCCTTAATCTATGGTGTGTAGAAACTCCACCGTTGAAAATACATAAGTGATGGTCCAGGCATAGCCGAATGGCCAGCCCCCTTTGAAGGTCTAAAACCGCATACACTGATTAAAGATCAATCCAAAAGACAAGACCCCTAGTACAATAATAAAAAGTTCTATTTATACTAAACTACTTACTAGGGTTTACAGAAATAAGTCTAAATGCAGAAATCCACTTCCGGGGGCCATTTTGGTGTGTGCTTGGGCTAAGCTTGAGCTTTACATGTGCAGAGGCTTCTCTTGGAGTTAAACGCCAAGTTGTAACATGTTTTTGGCGTTTAATTCTGGTTTGTGACGTATTTCTTACGTTTTACTCCAGAATGCAGCATAGAACTGGCGTTGAACGCCAGTTTGTGTCATCTAAGCTCGAATAAAGTATGAACTATTATATATTGTTGGAAAGCTCTGAATGTCTACTTTTCAATGCCATTGAGAACGCGCCATTTGGAGTTCTGTAGCTCTAGAAAATCTATTTCGAGTGCAGGGAGGTCAGAATCCAACAACATCAGCAGTTCTTTTTCAACCTGAATCAGATTTTTGCTTAGGTCCCTCAATTTCAGCCAGAAAATATCCGAAATCATAGAAAAACACACAAACTCATAGTAAAGTCCAGAAATGTGAATTTTGCATAAAAACTAATAAAAACATCCCTAAAAGTAGCTAGATCCTACTAAAAATTACCTAAAAACAATACCAAAAAACGTATAAATTATCCGCTCATCACAACACCAAACTTAAATTGTTGCTTGTCCCCAAGCAACTGAAAATCAAATAGGATAAAAAGAAGAGAATATACTATAAATCCCAAAATATCAATGAATATTAGTTCTAATTAGATGAGCAGGACTTGTAGCTTTTTGCTTCTGAACAGTTTTGGCATCTCACTTTATCCTTTGAAGTTTAGAATGATTGACATCTATAGGAACTCAGAATTCAGATAGTGTTGTTAATTCTCCTAGTTAAGTATGTTGATTCTTGAACACAACTACTTTTATGAGTCTTGGCCGTAGCCCTAAGCACTTTATTTTCCAGTATTACCACCGGATACATAAATGCCACAGACACATGGCTGGGTGAACCTTTTCAGATTGTGACTCAGCTTTGCTAAAGTCCCCAGTTAGAGGTGTCCAGAGCTCTTAAGCACACTCTTTTTGCTTTGGATCACAACTTTAACCACTCAGTCTCAAGCTTCTCACTTGGACCTGCATGCCACAAGCACATGGTTAGGGACAGCTTGATTTAGCCACTTAGGCCTGGATTTTATTTCTTTATATATTCGCAAGCTTTGTTCTTAACTGCTTTTTCTTGCTTCAAGAATCAATTTTATAATTTTTCAGATAATCAATAACATTTCTCTTTTTTATCGTACTTTCAAGAGCCAATAATTTTAACATTCATAAACAACAAGATCAAAAATATGCACTGTTCAGCATTCATCAGAAAACAAAAATTATTGTCACCACATCAATATAATTAAACTAATTTCAAGGATGTATTCGAAACTCATGTACTTCTTGTTCTTTTGTATTAAAAGCATTTTCCATTTAAGAAAGGTGAATGATTCATGGAATTATTCATAGCCTTAAGACATAGACACTAGACACTAATGATCATGAAGTAGAGACAAAAACATAGACAAACATATGACATAAAAACTGAAAAACAGAGAAATAAGAACAAGGAATGAGTCCACCTTAGTGATGGTGGCGTCTTCTTCTTGAAGGACCAATGATGTCCTTGAGCTCTTCTATGTCTCTTCCGTCAATCCTTGTGAGAGATCAAGAGCTTAAGGTCTAAGGTCGGGATCTTGAAGGAGAAATTAGCTGACTCGGAGGGAAAGTTAAAAACTTCTGACGAAGCGGTGCCCACCTTACCATGCGGGAGATGACCTTGGAGAGTCAGCTCAACTCTGCTCGAGGTGAAACCGTTGCGGCCCAGACTAAGATTACTGCCTTGGAGGCCAAGCTTGAGGAGGCCGTGAAGTCGGCAAAGGATGCCAAGGATGAGGTCGCTAGACTGAAGGGGGAGGTTGCCAATTTGAAGAAGAACAAGGAGACGGTGAGGAATGCACGAGAGGTGATCTCCGGGATCGAGGAAGCAATCAAGGCCCAGGTCAAGCTGCTTTCTCCCGATTTTGACACTTCTGCAATTGGAGCTTTTAAAACTATTCGGGATGGTCAAATTGTTGACATCCCAAAGAAGTGATGTACATTTACCTTGTAATATCTTTAGTATTTTGTGTAAACCTATTTGCCGTTTTGTTCGACATTGATAATTGACGAACTGTGTACCGTTTTGTTTTGTCCTTGGTAATTAGCGAACTGTTTACCGTTTCGTTTTGACATTGGCGATTGACGAACTGTCTTCTGTTTTGTTTTGTCATTGGTAATTAGCGAACTGTTTACCGTTTCATTTTGACATTGGCAATTGACGATCTGTCTACCATTTTGTTTTGTCAGGACATTGGTAATTAGCAAAGCCAGGTCGTGGCTTTCATATTAACAAGTTCAAATTGTGGCTTACTTTGTATCCGCTTAGTACAGTGTTCACGGTGTCATTGGCTCTCGGGGTGATCAGTCCTGTGAAGCCGTAATCGCGCTAAACTGGTTAGTTGACAAGCCATATAATGATAAAAGTAGAGATAAAGATGGAATAAAATGAAATAAAAACATGTTAGGCATTGACAAAAATTAGCAAGATAATTCAACACGAAGTAAAACGGGCGTTACTGAGTCAGGGAAACGAGTGGTCATTCTGGATTCTAAGGGTAGAACCTTGTCAAATTTGCCACGTTCCATGTTCGGGGTACCCCTTTTCCATTAAGACGTTCAAGCTTGTAAGCCCCTTGTCAACCACTTCCTTTACTCGGTATGGGCCTTCCCAATTGGCCATCAGCTTCCCTTCTCCGGGGGTTGGTAGGCCTACATCGTTGTGTCGTAGGATAAGGTCGTTTGGTTCAAAACTCCTTTTAAGCACTTTGGCATTGTACCGCAGGGTAATTCTCTGCGTTAACGAAGTTTCCGACAAGTGGGCCATTTTCCTTGTCTCGTTAACCAGATCCTTCTCCACTGCTTCCTCCACTCTACCAAGGAGTAATCTTGGGCTCGGCTCTCCCACTTCCACAGGGATCACCGCATCGACCCCGTAGGTAAGCTGGAAAGGCATCTTCCCGATGGAGGATTATGGTGTTGTCCTGTATGATCATAAAACAGATGCGAGTTCGTCTGTCCATGCTCCCTTTTTCTGGTCAAGTCATTTCTTAAGGCCTTGGAGGATGACTTTATTTGCTGCTTCCACTTGGCCATTGGTATGCGGGTGCTCTACTGACGAGAACCTCTATTTTATCTCTAGGCCCATAAGAAACTCCCCAAACTTCATGCCCGCGAACTCCATCCCATTGTCCGATATCACGGACTCTGGGATTCCGAATCTGGAAATTACCTATCTCCACATGAACTTTCAGCAATTTGCAGATGAAATGCTGGCCAGTGGCTCCACTTCGACCCACTTTGTGTAGTAATCAATGGCCACGATCAGGTATTTAACCTGTCCAGGGCCTACCGGGAAGGGTCCTAAAAGGTCAATCCCCATTGGCTGAAAGGTCGGGAGGCCATTAGTAACCTTAACTCGGCTGCTGGGGTCCTATGAAAGTTAGTGTTCTCTTGGCACCTCTTGCATCTCTTGACGAATTCTTGGGAATCTGACATCATCGAGGGCCAAAAGTAACTGGCTCTAACGAGCTTCCGGGCCAAAGCCTTTCCCTCGATATGGTGGCCGCAACACCCCTCATGAACTTCCCTTAACACGTAGTCCGTCTGGTCGGGGCGTAGGCATTTCAATAGGGGTTGGTTCAGTCCTCTCTTGAATCCGCCTCCCTTCTTAATACCTTCGCGATTTTGTGGTTGTCGAGGAGCTTGCCGCTTTCTAAGAAGTCGGTAATTGGGTCGATCCATGAGGGAGCGACATCTACTCGGGTCACACACAGGGCGACTGTTGGCTCTTTCACCAATCCTTGGTTCAAAGACTGGTTTTCTGTTCCTGGCTTTGTGCTAGCCACTTTCAATAGGAGGTCAGATCGGGTGTTCCTTTCTCTTGGGACGTGCTTCACCACGACCTCGTTGAATTCTTCACTCAACTTTTTGACCCTTTCCAAGTATTTTTGCAGCATGGAATCTCTGGCTTGGTATGTTCTGTTGATCTCGGACGTGACGACTTGGGAGTCACTGTTCATTTCTACTATTGTCGCCCTGACTTCTTTTGCTAAGAGTAGGCCACCAATAAGGGCTTCATATTTTGCTTGGTTGTTAGAGACTGAAAACTCGAACTTGATAGACCGTTCATATACCATTCCGGTCGGGCTCTCTAGGATTATCCCTGCTCCCCTGAATGTTTGGTTGGATGCTCCGTCCATATATATGAATCTTCCACCACATGTTCAGGATCTTGTGGGGGTCACCAGTTACTTCCACCAGGAAATCCGCCATTGCCTGGGCCTTAATTGCATGACTGGGTTCATATTGCAGGTCATATTGAGATAGCTCGACTACCATGTCATCATCCGTCCTGCCAGGTCGGGTTTTTGCAAGACCTAGTGGATCACTTGATCTGTTCTGACGATTACCCGATGTCCCTAGAAGTACTGCCGCAACCTTCGGGACGAGGTCAAGAGCGCATATGCTAACTTTTCCAATTTTCTTTATCCTAACTCTGCCCCTTGTAGTGCTTTGCTAACAAAGTAGACCGGCTGTTAGATTTTTCCCTCTTCTCGTACCAAAATTGCTGCCAAGGCTTCGTCTGTTACCACTAAGTACAAAAACAGTGTCTTCCCGTCCGTGGGCTTGCCGAGAACTGGGGGGTGCCGAGAGTATGCTCTTAAAGTGGTTGAATGCCTCTTCGCACGCTGGAGTCCACTCGAAAGCTATTCCTTTTTTCATCAAGCTAAAAAATGGGAAGGCTTTGGCCGCCGATGCACCGAGAAAACGGGATAGGGCCGTGAGTCTCCCAGCTAACCTCTGCACGTCTTTGATGCATCTCGGGCTAGTCATTCGTAAAATTGCCTCGCACTTCTCAGGGTTGGCTTCAACTCCTCTCTGGGTTATCATGAAACACAGGAACTTCCCGGCCTCCATAGCAAAAGCGCATTTGAGGGGGTTAAGCCTCATATTGTGTCGTCGGAGGGACACGAACACGGTCTTTAGGTTGCCAACTAGGTCTTCTGATTGGCTGGTCTTTACCAGGATGACATCCACGTACACCTCTACTGACTTCCCTATAAGTTCGTTGAAAACTTTGCTCATCAGCCTTTGATAAGTCGCTCCCGCATTCTTTAATCCGAACGGCATTACTTTGTGGCAGTACGTGCCACCTGGCATTATAAACGCCATTTTCTCCTCGTCAGGCTGGTGCATCGGTATCTGGTTATAACCCGAGTACGCGTCCATGAAGTTCAAAAAATGATATCCCGAGGCCGCGTCGATCGAAGCATCAATATTGGGAAGGGGGAAGGAGTCCTTAGGGCATGCCTTGTTGAGGTTAATTAGTCCACACACATCCTCCACTTCCCATTGGCCTTCTTAACCAGTACTACATTTGACAGTCAAGTCGAGTAGTCTAACTCCCGGATGAACCCTGCTTCTAGTAAGCTGGCCGTCTGCTTGGCCACCTCATTGGCTCTCTCATGGGACATCTTCCTTCGTCTTTGGGCTACGGGCTTGGCGTCTGTCTTCACGGCCAGGCAATGTGACATGAACTGGGTGTCGATTCCCGGCATGTCGGCTGGTGTCCAGGCAAATAAGTCGCCATTTGTTCGAATAATCTCTATCAAAGGCTCTTTTAGGTTATGGAGGAGGTTTCTATTCACGAAAGTGAACTTGTCCTCTAAGGCCTCGACCTTGAACTTTTCCATATCTCCTTCAGGCTCTGGTCTTGGTTTGTCGTCAACCCTGGCGTCTAGGTCGGCTAGGAAGACCCTATATGCCTCCTTTGACTTCTTCCTTAGGGAGAGGCTGGCATTGTCATACGTGATCGCCGTTTCCAGGTCTCCCCTAATGGATCCCACCGATCCATCATTGGCCACAAACTTCATGATCAGCAGCTTGGTACATATTACCGCACAGAACTCATTGATTGTTTTCCTCCCCAAGATAAGGTTGTATGCTATGGAGTCCCTTAGAACGACAAACTCCGCCATGAGTGACCTCTTTTCTTGGCCTCCTCCTATGGAGACCGGGAGGGAGACTATCCCGTTAGACTTTATAAAATTATCTCCCAAGCTGACCACCTCGCGTTGATGAGTTCTTAGGTCAATTTCTCGGAGGCCTAGAGCGTTAAACACGTTTCAGAACATAATATTGGAGTCGGCCCCGGTGTCAAGGAGAATCCGCTTAACCAGACTTGTTTTTACTCTTGCCGTGATTACCATAGGAGGGTTCTCCGGTATGTCATGGAACCATTGGTCCTCCGGTCCGAATGATATCGTTGGGGTTCTTCTGGGGGAGGGTTCATGGTTAGCTAATGATACGGCCAGGATCTTAGCATCTTTCTTCGCTGCCGACTTCGATCTTGGTGCCACGTCTCTTCCGACTACGACATTCACGACAGTGAGGCTACGGTCATTGTCTTCTTCGAGCTCTTGCCTTGGCTTTACAGCATGGGTTCTATCGTTGTCAGATCGGTCGCGTTCTCGCCTCCTGGGTTCTCTTACGAACTGTTAGAACTCCGTCAGTTTGCCTTCACGAATTGCTTGCTCCAAAGCGTCCTTCAAGTCAAAGCAATCTTAGGTTTTATGGCCAAAACCTTTGTGGTAGTCATAGTAGAGGTTCTTGTTTCTGCCAGTTCTATCTTTAAGCTGGCAAGGCTTTGACAAGATACCTTTGTTGGCTATCTGCTGGTACATTGATGAGCGATAATTTATACGCTTTTTGGCATTATTTTTAAATAGTTTTTAGTATAATCTAGCTACTTTTAGGGATGTTTTCATTAGTTTTTATGCTAAATTCACATTTCTGGACTTTACTATGAGTTTGTGTGTTTTTTTGTGATTTTAGGTAATTTCTGGCTGAAATTGAGGGACCTGAGTAAAACTCTGATAAAAGGCTGACAAAGGACTGCTGATGCTGTTGGATTCTGACCTCCCTACACTCGAAATAAATTTTCTGGAGCTACAAAACTCCAAATGGCGCGATCTCAATAGCGTTGAAAATTAGACATCCAGAGCTTTCCAGAAATATATAATAGTCCATACTTTATTCGTGATTAGACGACGTAAAATGGCGCTCAACACTAGTTCCATGCTGCATTCTGGAGTCAAACGCCAGAAACACGTCACGAACCAGAGTTGAACACCAAAAACACGTTACAACTTGGCATTCAACTCCAAAAGAAGCCTCTGCACATGTAAAGCTCAAGCTCAGCCCAAGCACACACCAAGTGGGCCCCGGAAGTGGAATTCTGCATCAATTACTTACTTCTGTAAACCCTAGTAGCTAGTCTAGTATAAATAGGACATTTTACTATTGTATTAGAAGTCTTTTGACTAATCCTGGATTGTATTTTGATCCTGTGATCACGTTTTGGGGGCTAGCCATTCGGCCATGCCTGAACCTTCATCACTTATGTATTTTCAACGGTGGAGTTTCTACACACCATAGATTAAGGGTGTGGAGCTCTGCTGTACCTCAAGTTTTAATGCAATTACTACTATTTTCTATTCAATTCAGTTTATTCCTGTTTAAGATATTCTTTGCACTTCAACATGATGAATGTGATGATCCGTGACACTCATCATCATTCTCACCTATGAACGCGTGACTGACAACCACTTCCGTTATACCTTAGACTGGGCGCATATCTCTTGGATTCCTTAATCCAAATCTTCGTGGTAGAAGCTAGAATTGATGACGGCATTCATGAGAATCCGGAAAGTATAGTCCTTGTCTGTGGTATTCCGAGTAGGATTCCGGGATTTAATGACTGTGACGAGCTTTAAACTCGTGATTGTTGGGCGTGATGACAAACGCAAAAGAATCAATAGATTCTATTCCAGCATGATCAAGAACTGACAGATGATTAGCCATGCCGTGACAGAGCATTTGGACCTTTTTCACTGAGAGGATGGGATGTAGCCATTGACAACGGTGATGCCCTACATACAGCTTGCCATGGAAAGGAGTAAGAAGGATTGGATGAAGGCAGTAGGAAAGCAGAGATTCAGAAGGAGCACAACATCTTCATATCTGAAATTCCCATCGATGATCTACATAAGTATTTCTATCTTTATTTTCTGTTTATTTATTATTATTATTCGAAAACTCCATAACCATTTATTATCCGCCTAACTGAGATTTACAAGATGACCATAGCTTGCTTCATACCAACAATCTCCGTGGGATCAACCCTTACTCACGTAAGGTATTACGGTATTACTTGGACGACCCAGTGCACTTGCTGGTTTGTTGTGCGGAGTTGTGACTAAGTGTAATTCACGTTTGTGAGTGCTACCAAGTTTTTTGCACCATTGTTGATGATCACAATTTCGTGCACCAAGTTTTTGGCGCCGTTGCCAGGGATTGTTTGAGTTTGGACAACTTACGGTTCATCTTGTTGCTCAGATTAGGTAATTTCTTTTTTTATTTTCTTTTCAAAAAGTTTTCAAAAATATTTTTCAAAATTTTCCCTTTGTTTTCGAAAAATCCTGCAGAGTTTTTAAGAATGAATTCTAGAGTTTCAAAATGATATGCTGAAGCTTGGCTGCCATCAAGCTTTAGACTAACCTGGTATGATTCCTGGGATTTTGATTGAGGACTTTGAATTCATTACTTCCTTTTTCCTATATGTTTTTCGAAAAATATAAAAAAATAAAATCCAAAAAAATTAATAAAATCATAAAATCAAAAATATTTTGTGATTCTTGTTTGAGTCTTGTGTCATGTTTTAAGTTTGGTGTCAATTGCATATTCATCTTGTTCTTGCATTTTTCGAAAATTCATGGATTCATAGTGTTCTTCATGATCTTCAAGTTGTTCTTGGTGAGTCTTCTTGTTTGATCTTTAAATTTTTTTTGTTTTGTGTTGTATGATGTTTTTCATGTGCATTTTTGCATTCATAGTGTCTAAACATGAAAGATTTCTAAGTTTGGTGTCTTGCATGTTTTCTTTGCATCAAAAATTTTTCAAAAATATGTTCTTGATGTTCATCATGATCTTCAAAGTGTTCTTGGTGTTCATCTTGACATTCAAAGTGTTCTTGCATGCATCATGTGTTTTGATTCATAATTTTCATGTTGTGAGTCATTTTTTTATGTTTTTCTCTCATCACTAAAAAATTTAAAATAAAAAAATATCTTTCCTTTTTTTCTCAAAATTTCGAAAATTTGGGTTGACTTAGTCAAAAACTTTTAAAATTAGTTGTCTCTTGTAAGCCAAGTCAAATTTTCAAATTTTAAAAATCTTATCTTTTCAAAACTTTTTCAAAAATTAAATCTTTTTCATTTTTCTTATTAATTTACGAAAATTCAAAATTTTATCTTTTTTCAAAAATTTGATTTTAAAATATCTTTTCTAACTTCTTATCTTCTTATATTCTTATCTTTTCAAATTTGACTTTTTGTTTGTTTCTTATCTTTTTCAAACCACCTAACAACTTTTCTCTCTCTAATTTTCGAAAAATACCTCCCTCTTTTTTTCAAAAATTCTTTTTTAATTAATTAATTGTTTCAATTTTTAATTTTAATTTTATTTCTTATCTTAAATTTCGAAAATCACTAACTCTTTTTAAAAATTTATTTTCGAAATTCTCCTTCTCTTATCTTATTCTATTTATTTATTCATTCACTAACACTTCTCTTCATCTCAAATCTCTGCCCCTATCCTCACCTTTGTGTTTGGATTCTCCTTTCTTTATTCCCTTTCTTCTTCTACTAACAATAAGGAACCTCTTTACTGTGACATAGAGGATTCTTATTCTTTTTCTGTTCTCTTCTCTTTCGTATGAGCAGGAACAAGGAAAAAGGCATTCTTGTTGAAGCTGATCTAGAACCTGAAAGGACTCTGAGGAGGAAACTAAGAGAAGCTAAATTACAACAATCCAGAGACAACCTTGCTGAAATTTTCGAACAAGAAAAAGAGATGGCAACCAAACCCAACAACAATGATGCAAGAAGGATGCTTGGTGATTATACTACACCTCCGTCCAAGTTTGATGGAAGAATCATCTCAATTCCTGCCATTGGAGCAAATAATTTTGAGCTGAAACCTCAACTAGTTGCTCTAATGCAACAAAACTGCAAGTTTTATGGACTTCCATCAGAAGATCCCTATCAGTTTTTAACTGAATTCTTGCAGATCTGTGAGACTGTTAAGACTAATGGAGTAAATCTTGAAGTCTACAGGCTCATGCTTTTCCCTTTTGCTGTAAGAGACAAAGCTAGAGCATGGTTGGACTCTCAACCTAAAGATAGCCCGGACTCTTGGGATAAGTTGGTCACGACCTTCTTGGCTAAGTTCTTTCCTCCTCAAAAGCTGAGCAAGCTTAGAGTGGATGTTCAGGCCTTCAAAAAAAAGATGGTGAATCCCTCTATGAAGCTTGGGAAAGATACAAGCAGATGACCAAAAGATGTCTTTCTGACATGTTTTCAGAATGGACCATGATAGATATATTCTGTTATGGTCTATCTGAGTTCTCTAAAATGTCACTGGACCATTCTGCAAGTGGATCCATTCACCTAAAGAAAACGCCTGCAGAGGCTCAAGAACTTATTGACATGGTTGCAAATAACCAGTTCATGTACACTTCTGAGAGGAATTCCGTGAATAATGGGACGCCTCAAAGAAAGGGAGTTCTTGAAATTGATGCTCTGAATGCCTTATTGGCTCAGAATAAAATATTGACTCAGCAAGTCAACATGATTTCTCAAAGTCTGAATGGATGGCAAAATGCATCCAACAGTACTAAAGAGGCATCTTCTGAAGAAGAAGCTTATGATCATGAGAACCCTGCAATAGCAAAGGTAAATTATATGGGTAAATCTTATGGAAACACCTATAATTCATCATGGAGAAACCATCCAAATTTCTCATGGAAGGATCAACAAAAGCGTCAACAAGGCTTTAATAATGGTGGAAGAAATAGGCTCAGCAATATCAAGCTTTATCCATCATCTTCTCAGCAACAGACAGAAAATTCTGAACAGAGCACCTCTAACTTAGCAAACTTAGTCTCTGATCTGTCTAAGGCCACTTTAAGTTTCATGAGTGAAACAAGGTCCTCCATTAGAAATCTGGAGGCACAAGTGGGCCAGCTGAGTAAGAAAATCACTGAAACTCCTCCTAGTACTCTCCCAAGTAATACTGAAGAGAATCCAAAAAGAGAGTGCAAGGCCATTGATATAATCAATATGGCCGAACCTAGAGAGGAAGGAGAGGACGTGAATCCCAATGAGGAAGACCTCATGGGACGTCTCTCAAGCAAGAAGGAGTTCCCTATTGAGGACCCAAAGGAATCTGAGGCTCATATAGAGACCAAAGAGATTCCATTAAACCTCCTTCTGCCATTCATGAGCTCTGAAGACTATTCTTCCTCTAAAGAGGATGAAGATGTAACTAGAATGAGACTTGGGAAGGTGAACCTCCCTTGCTCATTAGTGAACTAGATACATGGGTTCAGCAAACTTTACCTCAAAAGAGATAAGATCCTGGCAAATTCGTAATATCCTGCACCATAGGCACCATGATCTTTGAAAAAGCTCTGTGTGACCTGGGGTTAGGTATAAATCTTATGCCACTCTCTGTAATGGAGAAGTTGGGAATTATTGAGGTACAACCTGCCATATTCTCATTATATATGGCAGACAAGTTAGTAAGACAAGCTTATGGATTAGTAGAGGACGTATTAGTGAAGGTTAAAGGGTTTTACATCCCTGCTGATTTCATAATCTTAGACACTAGGAAGGAGGAGGATGAATACATCATCCTTGGAAGACCCTTCCTAGCCACAGCAGGAGCTGTGATTGATGTTGACAGAGGAGAACTAGTCCTTCAATTAAATGGGGACTACCTTGTGTTTAAAGCTCAAGGATCTTCCTTTGCGACCATGGAGAGGAAGCATGAAAAGCTTCTCTCAGTGCAGAGTCAAACAAAGCCCCCACAATCAAGCTCTAAGTTTGGTGTTGGGAGGCCACAGCCAAACTCTAAGTTTGGTGTTAAATCCCCACATCCAAACTCTAAGTTTGGTGTTGGGAGTCTACAACATTGACCTGATCACCTGTGAGGCTCCATGAGAGTCCACTGTCAAGCTAGTGACATTAAAGAAGCGCTTATTGGGAGGCAACCTAATTTTTATTTATCTAATTTTATTTTTCTTTTATTGTTCTTTTATGTTTTATTAGGTTCATGATCATGTGGAGTCACGAAAAAAATACTAAAATTAAAAATAGAATAAAAAACAGCAGAAGAAAAATCACACCCTGGAGGAAGGACTTACTGGCGTTTAAACGCCAGTAAGGAGCATCTAGCTGGCGTTCAATGCCAGAACAGAGCATGGATCTGGCGTTGAACGCCAGAAACAAGCAGCATCCTGGCGTTTGAACGCCAGGAATATTCTCTGAGGAGAGCTGGCGCTGAACACCAGAAACAAGCATGGAACTGGCGTTCAACGTCAGAAACATGCTGCAATTGGGCGTTGAATGCCCAACATAAGCATCACTTCGGCGTTTAAATGCCCGAATTGGATGCAAAGGCGTTTTACATGCCTAATTGGTGCAGGGATGTAAATCATTGACACCTCAGGATCTGTGGACCCCACAGGATCATTCCAGGATCTGTGGACCCCACAGGATCCCCACCTACCTCAACTCACCTTCTCTCCTCTTCTTCACATTCATCCTCTCTTCCCCATAAACACTCTTCCCCAAAAACCCTTCACCAATCACCTCAATCTCTCTTCCTAATTACCCACCTTCACCACTCACATCCATCCACCCTTCCCCATAAACCCCACCTACCTTCAAAATTCAAAAACACTTTCCCACCCAACCCACCCAATATGTCCGAACCATAACCCCTCTCCATCCACTATAAATACCCCTCCATTCTTCTTCATTTTCACACAACACAACCCTCTCTTCTCCACCTTGGCCGAAACACAACCTTCTCTCCCTCTCCTCCATATCTTCTTCTTCTTCATCTATTCTTTCTTCTCTTGCTCGAGGGCGACACCTCCGAGTCATGGGAGATGGAGAGATTCATCTCCAAAGCCCATCAAGACCACTTCTATGATGTTGTGGCCAAGAAGAAGGTGATCCCTGAGGTCCCTTTCAAGCTCAAAAAAATGAGTTTCCGGAGATCTGACATGAGATCCAAAGAAGAAGTTGGGAAGTTTTGACCAACCCCATTCAACAAGTCGAAATCTTGATGGTTCAAGAGTTCTATGCCAATGCATGGATTACTAGGAACCATGATCAAAGTATGAACCTGAATCCAAAGAACTATCTTACAATGGTTCGGGGAAAATACTTAGATTTTAGTCCGGAAAATGTGAGGTTGGCATTCAACTTGCCCATGATGCAAGGAGCTGCACGCCCCTACACAAGAAGGGTCAACTTTGATCAATGGTTGGACCAAGTCCTTATAGACATATGTGTTGAAGGAGCTCAATGGAAAAGAGACTCCAAAGGCAAGCCGGTTTAATTAAGAAGACTGGACTTCAAGCCTATGGCTAGAGGATGGTTGGAGTGCATCCAACGCTCCATCATCCCCACTAGCAACCGATCTGAAGTTACTGTGGATCGGGCAATCATGATTCATAGCATCATGAATGGAGAGGAAGTAGAATTTCATGAAGTCATCTCCCTTGAATTCTACAAAATAGCCGAAAAACCCTCTACCTCGGCAAGGCTAGCTTTTCCTCATCTTATTTGCCATCTATGTTACTCAGCTGGAGTCATCATAGAAGGAGACATCCCCATTGAGGAAGACAAGCCCATCATTAAGAAAAGGATGGAGCAAACAAGAGAACCCACTCATGGAACCCAAGAGACGCATGAGGAAGCTCATCACCAAGAAATCCCGGAGATGCCTCAAGGGATGCACTTTCCTCCCAACAACTATTGGGAACAACTCAACACTTCTCTAGAAGATTTGAGTTATAATATGGATTAATTAAGGGTGGAACATCAAGAGCACTCCATCATTCTCCATGAAATTAGAGAAGATCAAAGAGCAATGAAGGAGGAGCAACAAAGGCAAGGAAGAGACATAGAAGAACTCAATGACATCATTGGTTCTTCAAGAAGAAAGCGCCACCATCACTAAGGTGGACTCATTCCTTGTTCTTATTTTGTTTCTGTTTTTTTTTGAATTTATGCTATATGTTTGTTTATGTTTTGTGTCTCTACTTTATGATAATTAGTATGTAGTAACTATGTCTTAAGGCTATGAATAATTTCATAAATCCTTCACCTCTCTTAAATAAAAAATGTTTCTAATTCAAAAGAACAAGAAGTACATGAATTTCGAAATTATCCTTGAGTTTAGTTTAATTATATTGATGTGGTGACAATACTTTTTGTTTTCTGAATGAATGCTTGAACAGTGCATAATTTCGATCTTGTTGTTTATGAATGTTAAAATTGTTGGCTCTTGAAAGAATGATGAACAAAGAGAAATGCTATTGATAATCTGAAAAATCATGAAATTGATTCTTGAAGCAAGAAAAAGCAGTGAATAGCAAAAGCTTGCGAAAAAAAGGGGCGAAAAAAATTAGAAAGAAAAAGAAAAAGCAAGCAGAAAAAGCCAAATAGCCCTTAAAACCAAAAGGCAAGGGTAAAAAGGATCCAAGGCTTTGAGCATCAATGGATA
>NC_029772.3:30180023-30231844 GCF_000817695.3 Arachis duranensis | reverse complement strand
AGCTGTCCCTAACCATGTGCTTGTGGCATGCAGGTCCAAGTGAAAAGCTTGAGACTGAGTGGTTAAAGTCGCGATCCAAAGAAAAAAGAGTGTGTTTAAGAGCTCTGGACACCTCTAACTGGGGACTTTAGCAAAGCTGAGTCACAATCTGAAAAGGTTCACCCAGTTATGTGTCTGTGGCATTTATGTATCCGGTGGTAATACTGGAAAACAAAGTGCTTAGGGCCACGGCCAAGACTCAGAAAAGTAGCTATGTTCAAGAATTAACAAACTTAACTAGGAGAATCAATAACACTATCTGGAATTCTAAGTTCCTATAGATGTCAATCATTCTAAACTTCAAAGGAGAAAGTGAGATGTCAAAACTGTTCAGAAGCAAAAAGCTACAAGTCCCGCTCATCTAATTAGAATTAATATTCATTGATATTTTGGGATTTATAGTATATTCTCTTCTTTTTATCCTAATTGATTTTCAGTTGCTTGGGGACAAGCAACAATTTAAGTTTGGTGTTGTGATGAGCGGATAATTTATACGCTTTTTGGCATTGTTTTTAGATAGTTTTTAGTATAATCTAGCTACTTTTAGGGATGTTTTCATTAGTCTTTATGCTAAATTTACATTTCTGGATTTTACTATGCGTTTGTGTGTTTTTCTGTGATTTCAGGTAATTTCTGGCTGAAATTGAGGGACCTGAGCAAAACTCTGATAAAAGGCTGACAAAGGACTGCTGATGCTGTTGGATTCTGACTTCCCTGCACTCAAAATGGATTTTCTGGAGGTACGAAACTCTAAATGGCGCACTCTTAACAGCGTTGGAAAGTAGACATCCAGAGCTTTCCAGCAATATATAATAGTCCATACTTTATTTGTGATTAGACATCATAAACTGGCGCTCAACGCCAGCTCCATGCTGCATTCTGGAGTCAAACGCCAGAAACATGTCACGAACCAGAGTTGAACGCCAAAAACACGTTACAACTTGGCGTTCAACTCCAAAAGAAGCCTCTGCACGTGTAAAGCTCATGCTCAGCCCAAGCACACACCAAGTGGGCCCCGGAAGTGGAATTCTGCGTCAATTACTTACTTCTGTAAACCCTAGTAGCTAGTCTAGTATAAATAGGACATTTTACTATTGTATTAGAAGTCTTTTGACCGATCCTGGATTGTATTTTGATCCTGTGATCACGTTTTGGGGGCTGGCCATTCGGCCATGCCTGAACCTTCATCACTTATGTATTTTCAACAGTGGAGTTTCTTCACACCATAGATTAAGGGTGTGGAGCTCTGCTGTACCTCAAGTTTTAATGCAATTACTACTATTTTCTATTCAATTCAGTTTATTCCTGTTCTAAGATATTCGTTGAACTTCAACATGATGAATGTGATGATCCGTGACACTCATCATCATTCTCACCTATGAACGCATGACTGACAACCACTTCCGTTCTACGTTAGACCGGGCGTATATCTCTTGGATTCCTTAATCTGAATCTTCGTGGTAGAAGCTAGAATTGATGGCGGCATTCATGAGAATCCGAAAAGTCTAAACCTTGTCTATGGTATTCCGAGTAGGATTCCGGGATTGAATGACTGTGACGAGCTTTAAACTCGTGATTGTTGGGCGTGATGACAAATGCAAAAGAATTAATGGATTCTATTCCAGCATGATCGAGAACTGACAGATGATTAGCCGTGCCGTGACAGAGCATTTGAAACTTTTTCACTGAGAGGATGGGATGTAGCCGTTGACAACGGTGATGCCCTACATACAGCTTGCCATGGAAAGGAGTAAGAAGGATTGGATGAAGGCAGTAGGAAAGCAGAGATTCAGAAGGAGCACATCATCTTCATACGCCTATCTGAAATTCTCATCAATGATCTACATTAGTATTTCTATCTTTATTTTCTGTTTATTTATTATTATTATTCGAAAACTCCATAACCATTTATTATCCGCCTGACTGAGATTTACAAGATGACCATAGCTTGCTTCATACCAACAATCTCCGTGGGATCGACCCTTACTCACGTAAGGTATTACTTGGACGACCCAGTGCACTTGCTGGTTAGTTGTGCAGAGTTGTGACTAAGTGTGATTCACGTTTGAGAGCGCTACCAAGTTTTTGGCGCCATTGTTGATAATCACAATTTCGTGCACTATATACCTTAACGATCGGGACCGTCAAGGGGGTATAGGTCGTGAACTTTCCTACCCGGGGGGAACAGTTTGAAGGGTTTGGTCGGTCCTCCGTCCCTGGAGTTCTCCTTGGGCCTTTCCCCATTTCTGTGCTGTCTCATAGGAAGTTGGGCGGGCTATCGTTTATTGGCCGCCACCACTTGGCTGACCTCCTCGTCGTTGATGTACTCCTTCACTACATTCTAAATTTCCTGCATGGTCCACACATGTTTGGTAGTGAGGTATTTCCTGAAGTCCTCATTCAACAACCCGTTTGTAAGACACAAGCTGGCTACCGAGTCGGTTAGGCCGTCAATCTCTAGGCATTCGTCGTTGAACCTCTCAAGATACTTCCTGGTCGGTTCTCCACTTTTTTAGGTCACCCTTAGAAGGTTGATCAGGTGCTTGGCTTTGGCAATGCGCGTGGTGAACTTCTAGGAAGGCACGGGTTATGTCCGCGAAAGTCTTCACAGACCCTTGAGGGAGAGCATTGAACCATCGGATTGCCGGTCCTGCCAGGTTCACGAGAAAAGCGCGGCATCTTACCTCGTTGCCCAGACCCTCCAGGTTCATCCTGGATTCAAAGGCCGTTAGGTGTTCCTGGGGGTCCTGGGTTCCGTCGTATCTCATGTTCGTTGGCTTATCGAAATGCTTCGGCAGCCGAACCTCGAGAATGGAGTGGTGAAAAGGGGTTGCTCCCATGATTACGGGGTGTCGTCGCCTTCAGTCTCTCCCTGCTCTCTTCCCAGTCTTCCCCCTCCGCGTGTCTCGCTAAGGGCCGGGTGTAGATTATCGGGTCTTGTCGTCTCCTCAGTACTTCCCTGCTTTTCCCTTGGCCCTCCGACTCTGCGTGTGTTGGAGGTGATCGGGAGCCCGATGTACGCTTGGAGCAGTTCCTCTAAGGGCTTCTTCCTCGAGTTTCCCTTCTCCTCTAAGGAGACTGGGAATGGGGTTGACTCAAGCTGGGCTGGTAGCGTTCCTTGGTAGCCAGCTCCCTCTCTAGGTTTTGCACCCTATGGCGCAACTCCTGCATTATTCTTGCGTTGTCGCTTCCCGTTCCTCCGAAAGGACGTCTTTCCTGGGAACCAAAAGGAAGCTCTTCCCCTCGGGAGGGGGATCTTGTACGTTCAAGGAGGCCACCCTACTGGTTCGTTGAGCGTTCTCATCTACGCCGGTTTGCCTCCGTCTTAGCCTTCTACTGGGCCCAACAGGAAGTCCATTCAGGCAAGGTCCCCACAGATGGCGCCAATCTTCGGTTTGTCGGTTACTGAACGGGTCGGATGTGCAGAGTATGTGAAGAAGATGGGGGACCTGGATCCGGGTCGCTCGTGCGTGATTGGACCTCCTGGGCTAACGCCGAAAGGGAAGGATAGAGCTTCACGACCTCCCGGGTTGTTGGAATGGAGAGGGGGTGAGGGAGCCACCTACAGAAGGGACTCTGACGCTCAAGTCAGAATCCGTGCAGAAAAAGTGAGGGTTAGGTGACGTACCTGGGGAGGGGTAGGACCCTCCCCTTATATAGTCTGCAACTAGGGCAGGTCCCACAGGAGCAGACCCGCCTTCCAGAAAATTTTCTCTCCCATCTGTCATGTAGTTCACAGGAAGAGTGGCGGTGTCGTGGGCTTCTTCTTAGTTCGGGTGTTGCGTACCCGTCGGGTCGGTCGGTCGGACCGGGGCATCGGACCATGTGGGTTGGGCCGGAACACATGATATTCTCTAATTACATTTAAATTAAAATAAAATTAAATATTAAAATTAAAATCCAAATATAACTATATTATATATTACTAACTAATTTAATAACTAAAATATGTCACATGACACTCATTAAAATTAAGAGGAAATATTTTCTTTCAAAAGTAATAAATTCTTTTCTTATATTCTCTTATTTACCTCTCTTCCTTTTTCTATTTCTTTCTACTATTTTCACTCTATATATAATTTATAATTTATATTTTATATTAGTAATATGATAAACTAAAATGTGTCACTAAATATTTTTTCATTACAATTAAAATAAATTTTATTTTTCCAAAATTAACAAATTTCTTCTTCGTTTTTCTTATTTATCTTTCTCTCTCTTTTCTCTTATTCTCTTTTTTTCTCTATCTTTCTGTTCTACAAAAATAAAATTAACAAGATAATATATTATTATTATTATTATTATTATTATATGCATATTTTTTATTTAATTTTAAATTTTTACTGCTTATGTTTTTAGTTTATATTTTTACTTCTCTTTCTTCAAATATTTATTACATATAATTTAGAGAGGATACTAATGTTGTGATTAAAAGTTAGAATCAAAGTTCAATTATTTAAAACAAAAATTTGGGTTAATTTTATAACTATCAATATAAATTTTTTTATACTAATATCTAATTATATTTTTATATAAATAGAAAAAAAAATTATTTTTAAATAACAAGTATAAAAGTTAATTATTTCTATTTGTTTACCAGACTTAACACCTAATTAAATATAAAAATATACACATTAAATTTTTTAAATTTTAGACAATAAATATTAAAATTAATTATTAGTAAAAAATTAAACTCCTTTACATGAAAATAAAAACTAAAAATCTTATTATTTGATTTTTTATCTACAAAGTCTCTGATCTTTTTAGCCGATAAAAATTTTTGTTTTCTATGATTTTTTTATAAAAATAATTTTATTTTATAATTTTTTTGTTATCATCTATCTATAATATAATGACAAAACTTACATAATTTTAAAAAATTTATATTTACATATAAAAATACTAGTTAAACATATGATTAGAAAGATGAATTATGTTTAAAAAGCAAAATGGTAAACAGGGGAGAGAGATAGAGAGAGAGTGTGCATATGTTTAAGAAGGAAACAAAGGTCCAAAGGTCGTTAGTTACGTTCCTTTTCTTTCTTCTTCGTCTTTGTTTGCTTCCCTTCTCCAATTTTCCTTTCTTCTTCTCTCTCACAAGTCACTGATTCATTGATCGGTGGATATTCCCTCACACAGAATCACGACCATGGCCGAATCGGTGGAGCTTCCGAGTCGCTTGGCGATCCTTCCTTTCAGGAACAAGGTCCTCTTACCCGGCGCCATCATCAGAATCCGATGCACTTCCCCTAGCAGGTACCAATTTTCTTTCTTATTTTGCGCCTTCTATTGTTCCTAACCAAATTTGCAAATTAATTTGATCCCTAATAACAGCCTTAGTTGAGTTTTTGCTTTTTGCTTTTGCTTTTGTTTATTATTGTTATTATGGTTTTTTACCTTGTTCTTTTTGTTGTTTGTTTCGGATTATCTTATTTTGTGTTCAAAATAGGTTATAAACTTATAATCAATAGTAATAAAGCTGCTTACTCCGAGAATTTTCCAACTTTTAGAGGCAAAAAGCGATTTTTCCTCAGTAAAGTGGATATTTTGAACCAATTATTGGCTGGCTTGAGTGCTTTGCCATGTATGAACTCTTGATTCGAGTATGAGAATATGGTCTCGTTATATTTTACAAGTGTTAGACAACTTTCACCAATTGAGCTAGTTTTTTGAATGAGTTAGGTCTATTCAATTCTAATAAAAATAAAAAAATACCGGAAGAGGTTTACTTTCTAGTTGACAGTTGACTGACGCTAATGTATCTAAAGTCTAAACACAATTTATGTCTAAATTCGTTGAATTTTCAATATTTAAAAAAGTGAAAAAGACATGTTTTTATACGGAGGAAGTAACAATTTTCGTTGTTGATTTCATTTATCACGTGCTGGTCAGATATTTAGTCTATTTTTTTAAATAAAAAAATTATTGGTATCAATGGTATGCTATCATGGAGAACTCGACAGTTTCTACTTTTGAATGGATTGGCATTTAGCTAACAGTTGAATTTATTCATTTATTGTCTTCAAGCTTGTGCATACTTGTGACTACTTTTCTCTTTTATATTTGTGTCAATGAAGTGTGAAGCTGGTGGAGCAAGAACTTTGGCAGCGAGAAGAAAAGGGGTTGATTGGCATCTTGCCAGTGCGTGATGCTGCTGAAATTAAGCCCCTGGGCCCAGTTGTATCTCAAGGTTTTAAACGGATTAGTTTTTTTCTTGGTCTTTTTAAAGGGAAAAAAATTCGCCAGTTTTGTAATGGTCATTTTTATTCATGTTCCTTGTGGGTGCAGGTACTGATTCTGTAGACCAAAGCGCAAAAGTCCTAGGTGGTTCATCTGATTCTCATAAGCTTGAAACAAAAAAACCGAATGATGTTGTTCATTGGCATTCCAGGTATAGCTAGATTAAACGAGCAGCTTTTGTTCCACTTTAAAATCTAGTATCAAGTTGGTTTGATGATAACATTATAAAATTTAGATATATATAAATTCATCCTTTTCTCACAAGTTTTGCAATGGTACAAAATGAGAAATTTATGGATTTTGGGAATTTCAGAGGGGTAGCTGCTCGAGCATTACATTTATCAAGGGGAGTGGAGAAACCAAGTGGGAGGGTCACATACATAGTTGTTCTTGAAGGCTTATGCAGATTTAGTGTCCAGGAACTTAGCACAAGAGGAACATACCATACTGCAAGGATATCGTCCCTTGAGATGACTAAGACTGGTAATTCCATTATCTTTAACTTCAGTATTAACTTTTGTTTATACTTGGCTTTTCTCAATATTGAAATTGATAAACAGCAGTTGGAAAGAATAATAACATGTTAGAGATGTATCCTTGTGGCAATAATAACTTGCCTTTTGATATTATTTTTTCTCCCCAAGAATAAAAAACCAATAGTCTTGTGGCAATTGGTTCTTCCCACAAGTACTTTCTTGTTCTATATCAGTCTTGTTTTCTTGCTATGAAGTGCATGGTGATGCATTTGCACAGTTAGCAATTAAAGCACCATCATAAATATGTATGTGAATATGTGATGATGTAATGTAGTATGGTAGATATGCTAATGTGAGTTATATTTGAAGTCTTGAAGATATATGTGAGGTATCATTTCCTATTTGAAAAAGATGTCAAAGGTCAGATAAGACAATAATACTTTTTTTGTTTTTTTGTTTTTTAATTATGAACCTTCTATTGAGGAGTGGGTATGTGGGTTTACAAGGTCTTGAAGTAGTTTATTCAATTATGATTCTTGTCTTTCGTTTTATCAAACTTTGCCAAATTTTTAGCATTATGATAAAAAGGCAAAAAGGAAGTCTAAATATGTTTTCTTGTGATCTTATTACTGGTGAGATGTAATCCATTATCTTTGAAGATGCTGAGTTACTTCCATTTTTCAAATTTAGAGATGGAACAAGTGGAGCAAGACCCAGATTTCATAATGTTGTCTCGCCAATTTAAAGCAACTGCTATGGAGCTTATTTCTGCTTTGGAACTGGTAATGCTTCTCCTTGAAGATTTCTTCCACCGACATTGACTGAATACGTGAAATGCCATTTGAATATTGGACTTTAAAAACCTTGGTGTACTGTTATAATCTGTTGAATAATACAGTTAGATTTGATATGGTGGCTCAACATATACCTTGACAGCTTGTAGATAGGCTAATCTTTAGGTAATCTGTTGGACTTTTATGTTGTTGATAGAGACCATCATTTATAATATTTTGGGCCAGTCATGCTTTCTTAATTGCATTATATTATGTGCTGACAATTTGAGCTTAATTTACAGAAACAAAAAACTGGTGGAAGGACAAAAGTCCTTTTGGATACTGTTCCAGTTCACAAGTTGGCTGATATATTTGTTGCTAGCTTTGAGATCAGTTTTGAAGAACAGCTATCTATGTTGGATTCAGTTGACCCCAAAGTCAGGCTTTCAAAAGCAACCGAGTTAGTTGATAGGCACTTACAGGTAAGCAATATAGGTAATGGTTCCTAGTGCTGGCCTGGTTTCATATTGTCTGTCTCTAATTCCTGGCATGTCTTCTGCGAACAGTCAATTCGTGTTGCGGAGAAAATTTCACAGAAGGTTGAAGGACAGTTGTCAAAATCCCAAAAGGAATTTCTTCTGCGCCAGCAGGTTAGGGTTCTGGCACCATTTTGGCTAATATATTCGTTAAATGTAAAGCAAGGACATGGGTTTTGATGATATAGTTTCAACCTTGTTAAATTCATTGACATGTTTCAAGCCAACAATTTACAACGATGACTGTGTTGGCTGAACTTCACTCAAAGCAATTTGCTTTAGCATTTCAGTAGGAAACATTTCCTTTATTATTTTAGGATTTCATATTGATGTTGAGTTTAACCGACCCTACTTAGTGGAATAAGATTCTACTGTTTTTGTATATTAATTGTAGGATTCTATCTCATATTTAGGCACTACATTGTAATACCTATTTTTAAGAGAGAAACTTATGTAAAACCTTTTAGTTTCTCTCTGTTTAGATGTAGGTTTAACATGATTGATGTGACCTTGTTGCTTAAATGGCATTGCTATACTCTCTGATGTTTCATATGACAATTGTGTGCATGTTTTTATGCCCAGCCATTGAATATTCTTGGTCTGTAAGGCGCCGGAAAATTCTTGGTAGTTAGTTGTTCTGGTTTTATGATAGAATATGCTGGGATATTGTGTAATGATCAGAAACTTAGTGATATCCACGTAAGCAGCAATCTATTATGTAATGGGTTTAGAATTTTCTGGTCAGCTCAGCAGGGTAACATTTTACTATTGTTTATATGTGCTATCCTTTTTTGGCTTTGATTTAATAGCAGTATATTGTTTTCCTTGTTTTTCTAAAAATATTTTAGATGAGGGCTATCAAAGAGGAACTTGGTGATAATGATGATGATGAGGATGACCTGGTTGCCCTGGAACGAAAGATGCAGGGTGCTGGAATGCCTCAGAATATATGGAAGCATGCACACAGAGAGTTGAGGTACTTTCTGATGATGGTGATTATTGATCTTTATGATGAATTACCAGTTATGGAGATAATCAGTTAAATTTACTGTAATTTCGGTCTCAGGAGACTTAAAAAAATGCAGCCTCAGCAACCTGGGTATACCAGTTCACGGGTTTACCTAGAGCTTCTTGCTGATCTTCCGTGGCAGAGGGCCAGCGAAGAGCTTGAGCTAGACTTAAGAGCTGCGCGGAAGCGTTTGGACAGTGATCACTATGGTTTAGCAAAGGTCAAGCAGCGGATAATTGAATACCTAGCCGTTCGCAAGGTTGTCAATTACTATGACTTTTTTGCCTGTATATATATTGTACTTTGTGAAATTTAATCTGTTTCTAATCAAGTATATGTATGAATCACAGCTTAAACCAGATGCAAGAGGCCCTGTGTTATGCTTTGTTGGACCACCAGGTGTTGGGAAAACATCATTGGCATCTTCCATTGCTGCTGCCTTGGGAAGGAAATTTGTGCGCATATCCCTTGGTGGAGTCAAGGATGAGGCTGATATTAGAGGACATAGGAGAACATACGTTGGAAGCATGCCTGGGAGACTTATAGATGGATTAAAGGTTAATGACATAATATCCACCTAAATTTTGAAGATACCTATATTACAATCTGTAGGGCCTTTGTAAACATATGCTGAAAATTATTGATAGTTTTAGATTTTGATACATGGAATTCTTGCATTTTCTTTTGCCTTTTGCAATTTGTTTTTGTCCTAGTGAATGAAACTAGAGATCAGATGGGTTAATATTAGGAAGCATGAAGACAATTTAGATGCCAAATGTTTGCAAACAAACCACAGAATATTAGAATGAACAATGCAGATTTAGCATAATAGAGGTAGTGGATTCCTACTCCATGATGGTTTTTTGTATGAGGTGTGACTCTTTTCTGAGCATTCAGTGCATATGATTGGAGTTTAGATGAGATGAAGTCTCATTTCCTTCAATAAGATAAGAGTTTAAAAGTAGGACAGATGGCATGAGGGATAAGAGAGTAGCTGTTTGCAACCCAGTTATGTTGCTTGACGAAGTTGACAAAACAGGTTCTGATGTTCGTGGAGATCCAGCTTCAGCGTTGCTCGAAGTTCTTGATCCAGAACAAAATAAAACATTCAATGATCAGTATCCTATGCTGCAGTAGTAATTTCTTGATTAGAACACATGTTCTATTGCATTTTTACTATCGGGTTGTCAGCCCCAAGTGATCTTTTCCTATTATAAGGAAGTTTCTTATATAGATCTGGACAGAGTTGGCAATATGTTTGTGTGTTTTCACTGTTTGGCTTTGTCCATTTAAATGAAAAGGCTTAGATGATTATCAAGGATTAAGTCATTAGTCAATTCTATTTTTACCCTTTTAATTAGGCTATCGTCTTAACAAGCTGTATATCCTGAATAATCTTTGGGCCTTCACTTTATTTGTCATCGCTGAGGAATGATATATATGCTCTCCTTATTACTGTTGTCTTATCTTACTTCTCTCTTTTGTTTTTGTTTATTTGTTTTTTTCTTTTACTTATCTTTTTTCCTTTCTGTTTAAAATTATTGCGTAACGGGACAGGATTAGTTCAAAAGTTGTTCCTTAATCTTAGCTAGCTATTTGAATGTTCCGTTTGATCTATCCAAGGTAATTTTTGTGGCAACAGCAAATAGGATGCAGCCTATTCCTCCACCACTTCTGGATAGGATGGAAGTTATTGAGCTTCCTGGATACACACCTGAGGAGAAGCTCCAAATTGCCATGCATCATTTGATTCCAAGAGTTTTAGACCAGCATGGATTGAGTTCTGAGTTTCTTCAGGTTCCAGAGGTACTGCTTGTCTTCAATATGGTAGTTAGGGAGTGATGCAGATTTTCTGTTCATTTGCCAGAAGAACAAATATTTTAAGTTCCATCTAGGGTTAAATTTAAGCAAGCAAACAAGTAAATATTCTAGTGTCCACCTTTCAAAGGAAAAAAAGGGACTAAGATGTTATTTATGAATCTGTCATCTTTTAAATAAATCTATGACTTAGCAATTAAATTTATATTTATCCAGCCTAGCAGATATCTTTTCTTAATCTGCAAAATCTTTGGAAGATCAATGGTATGTTTTAAACTTAGGTCATACTGTTGTTGATTGAACACCAGAAGTCTCGCTTTAGTAGTTCTTGGGAAGGATGCAAGTAATCTTTTGTTACAGAATTTTAATGAACTCCTTTGATGTAGGAGATGGTGAAACTTGTCATTCAAAGATATACCAGGGAAGCTGGTGTGCGAAACTTGGAAAGGAATCTGGCTGCCCTGGCACGTGCTGCTGCAGTAAAAGTTGCAGAGCAAGAACAGGTAGTTCCACTAAACAAAGGGATGCGGGGACTTGCTACACCACTTATGGAAAACAGACTTGCTGATAGCACTGAAGTTGAAATGGAAGTGATACCGATGGGTGTCAATAGTCGGGAAATATCAAACACGTTCAAGATTGCCTCTCCTCTCATTGTTGACGAAGCTATGCTTGAAAAAGTGCTTGGGGTAATTAATATAGAATGATATGTTATAGTACATAGAGAAGGCTTTGTTACATTTAAATGAGTTACCCTGCTTATAGTTCTCAACTTCTCATCCTGAAAGGTTTTCACTAAAAAATCTAAGATTTGATAATATGCTTGAGAAGTACTGCCTATTTATTGATATCGTTGAATGCAGCCTCCAAGATTTGATGATAGAGAAGCTGCAGATCGTGTTTCAACCCCTGGAGTCTCTGTTGGACTGGTTTGGACTTCTTTTGGTGGAGAAGTTCAGTTCGTGGAGGCTACGGCAATGGCAGGGAAGGGTGAACTGCATCTCACTGGACAACTTGGTGATGTTATCAAAGAATCAGCTCAAATTGCATTGACATGGGTAAGCTATAATATCTAATTCTATTTTTCCTCCCATCTTCTTACATGCATCTTATGAGCTCTCTGTTTCAAATATTTATGGCACCTGTGCATATATGATTAATTATCTAAGGGGTTTCATTTGCCAATAAGTATTGTTTCAAGGCACTGTCATTCCCTTTAGCAGCAAGGTGGTGTGTACTTTAACATTGTGTGTGTGACATGTAGTGAATCAATTATCATTACATGCTCGTGACTATAGAGGATTGATTTTATAGGTAAGGGCAAGGGCAACTGACTTTGGGCTGGCTACGGCAGACGGTATTAATCTTTTAGAGGGCCGGGATGTACACGTTCATTTTCCGGCTGGCGCTGTACCTAAAGATGGTCCTTCAGCTGGTGTGACGTTGGTCACAGCGCTGGTATCACTCTTCAGTAAGAAGAGGGTAAGATCAGATACAGCTATGACTGGAGAAATGACATTGAGGGGGCTTGTACTCCCTGTTGGTGGCGTCAAGGATAAGGTAAAGTTCTTATGTCTTCATCATCTGTATAAACTTTCTATGAAGCTACGATGGGTCTTTGTTCCATACAAGGATGAAATAGGATGTTAGCCCAAATTAACTACTATACTGATTAGTACGACTGTACGAGCAAGAAACGTAACTCGGATAAAATTCATAAGAAAAATAAGAAATACAGGTTCATTTGCTTGTGAAACTTATTCTGTTCTTAAATCTTAGTTAGACTCTGTTAGGGAATTGGGTATTATGGGGTGCTCAAAGTTCCACATCGAGTAGTATGGGATGTTTGATGTTGTATATAAGAAGAGTGATTCTTCCCTCTTATGAGTTAGTTTTTAAGGTGTGGTTTTCCACTTTCCTTAGATACTTAATACAATTTCTTTTTGATCTAATCTGCCGACTCTTTTGCCATTGGCCATGGCCACCACATTGTCCACCATAAAGCAGGAATTTGGCCATGGCCGCCTGTTAACTAGATCAAATCAAAATCAGATTCCTAATTTTTTCCATGTATCTTTTTTGTAAATAGAATCAATTATAATATCCTTTTTCTAGTGTAGCTTAATTTTAGGAATTTTACTATTAGAAATCTTTTTTTTTTATTTTAGGCTAGAATTGTTTTCTATTTTTTAGTTATTTTTATGTCAGTAATTCCTCTCTAAAGAGAATGATTCCCTGCATATTTGATATACATAATATTCAAACACTTCAAGTTAGTATTAGAGCAGGATTTTTGCATTGTGCCTCTGATTTATAGCTATGGCTGACAGTTCCTCAGTCACTAATCATGAACAGAAGGAGAATACCATTCCTACTCCATCAGATTTAAAATCTGAACAATAGGTACTAGTTAATGGGTCAAACTACTAGTTAATGGTGACTCCCATTCAGTTCAGATCACCACATTTCGACTCAATGGGTCAAACTATCTTAGGTGGTCTCAATTAGTTCAGATGTACATCCGTAGAAGATGGAAGATTGAATATCTCATCGGTGAGCGAAGCCAGCCCAACGTCACTAACCCACAATATAATGTGTGGTATACCAAAAATTTCATGGTGATGACATGGCTGGTGAACTCAACGGAGGAGGATATCAGTAGTAACTATATGTAATATACCACTGCTAAAAAATTGTGGGATAGTGTCAAGGAGATGTATTCTGATATTGGGAACAAATCCCAAATTTATGAATTTACTCTGAAAGTTAGAGAAATTCAACAAGGGAGTGACAATGTCACCAAATATTTTCACATTGAAACGTGTGTGGCAGGATATTGATGATTTCAATAACTATAAGTGGAATTCAGCCGCTGATGCCAAACACCACCAACAAACAGTGGAAGAAGGGAGGATATTCCAATTTCTTGCAAGCTTCAATGTGGAGCTAGATGAAGTTCGTGGCAGAATTATTGGAAGAACAATCCTACCCTCAATTGGAGAAGTATTTGCTAAAGTTGGAAGAAAAAAAACTCGTAGAGCTGTGATGATGGGAAAACACAAGACTGAACAGACTTCTTTGGAGTTTAATGCACTTTTAGTGGCATCTGCTACACTTAAAAGTTCATCAAATCAGAAACACCCCTCCGATCTTTGGTGTGACCACTTCAATAAACCTCGTCACACCCGAGAAACCTGTTGGAAGATTTATGGAAAACCAGCACATCTTAAAGGCAGCAAATCTGATTAAGGAAAATTCATCAAACTTGAATAAGGAACAGGTTGAGCAGCTCATAAGGCTGTTAAATTCCAATTCTGTGTCTAGTACTCCTAGTGGTTCTTTGGCTCAAACAGGTAATTTTAGTATTCTTATGTCCCTTAACTGCACCTCAAACTTGAATGCACTATAGATTGTCAATTCAGGTGCATCTGATAATATGATTAGCCCGTCCTCTTTATTTAAAACTTATTCTCTTTACTTTGGAAATGAGAAAATTAGAGTTGCTGATGGCAGTTTTTCATCTATTGTTGGAAAAGGTACAATTAAATTGTCCAAAAACATTGATCTAAGAAATGTCTTACATGTACCAAAGCTTTCTTGTAATCTTCTCTCTATTAGTAAAATCTGCAAAGATTCCAATTGTACTGTGACATTCGACGCTCATGATATTTTTTAGGACCGGACCTCAGAAAAGATGACTGGTAATGCTAAGATGATGGATGGACTTTATCATTTTGAGGATATTTCGGAGGATAAAGTAGCTCAAAAATTTAGTGGTATAAGTTTTATGTTTATAAAAGACCAAATAATGTTCTGGAACAATAGACTAAGGCCTAATTTGGATAACCAATTTAATTAAGCTCCTTTTGATAAAATAATTTAAACAATAAATGACTCTGTTGGTAAAGGTTCATGTATGGGGTCCATCGAAAATAACAACTCAATTTGCAAAAAAATGGTTTGTAACGTTTATCGATGACCACACATGACTATGTTGGATCTATCTCATGCATGAAAAATCTGAGGTTTCTAAAATTTTTCAGTATTCTTTCACAATGGTAGAAACACAATTTGACAGAAAAATTTTTAGAAGTGATAATGGTACTAAATATTTTAATAAAAATCTTGGTGAATTTCTTCAAAAAAAAAAGGTATTCAATATCAATCTACATGTCCCAATACACCCCAACAAAATGACATTGCTGAAAGGAAGAATAAACATCTTCTTGAAGTAGCACGTGTCCAAAGTATTCATGGGGAGATGTCCTAACAGTAGCCTATTTCATAAATCGAATGCCCACGCGTGTGTTAAATTATTGCACACCGTTGGATACATTCAAAAAGAATTTTTCAGCATGTAGGTTGCATTCTGATTTACCTTTAAAAGTATTTGGTTGTACTGTATTTTTGTATACACCTTCATATTAAAGTAAACTTGATCTAAGGACAGAAAAATGAATTTTTATTAGCTATTTTCCAAGTCAAAAGGGTTATAAATGTTTCAATCCACACAATGAAATTTCATGTAAGCATGGATATTTTTTTGGAACATGAAACATTTTTTCAGAAAAATTCTCTTCAAGCGGAGAGTTTAAGTGATTTTTTTTTTTACATGAACTTTTACCAACTCCTATATTACATATTGAGGATACAACTTTCACTGATTAAGCAAATTCTGAAATAATTGTGAAACAAGATATGAAAACTAATTTTAAAATTGTGCCAAAACTAGTTAGAACTCAAACAGGAAAAGAAATACCACAATCAGAAAAGGAGTTTTGATGTTATGTTTGGAAATATCCCAAGAAGACTAGAGACCATCCCATCATCTCTGTATCAACCCAATCTGAAAACCCGAAAAACGGCACAATTGTAGTACTTTGGGAATTTCTAGGTAAATCTGAAATTGCCACTTCTAATAATAACTTACCACTAGTTCTTAGTAAAGAAACCAGAACTTGCACAAAAAAAGCACTCAAAATTAGCACCAACCATCTTATTTCCAATTATGTCTCTTACCAAAATTTCTCTCAAAATCAAGTCCTTACTTCTAAAATTACAAATCCGTTTGAGCCTAAGACTGAATGTTTCCAACTGAAAATAACAGTGTTAGAAGAGTGGCATGCACTCAAGAAGAATAAAACTTGGGAGATTATAGACTTGCTACATGACAAAAAATTGGTTGGCTGCAAGTGGGTTTTCACAATCAAGTGCAAGGCTGATGGAAGCATAGAGAAGTATAAGACTAGGTTAGTAGCTAAGGAATTTACACAAATCTATGGAGTAGATTATCAAGAGACCTTTGCTCTAGTTGCTAAACTCTATTTTGTGAGGATTCTCTTATCTCTTGCTGTGAATTACAATTGCTCTTTACATCAATTGGATATAAAAAATGCTTTCCTAAATGGGGAGCTAGAGGTGGAGGTGTTCATGAAACTTTCACCCGAATTTGAGCTGAACTAGGGAGGAATAAAGTATACAAACTAAAGAAGTCTCTTTATGAATTAAAACAATCCCCAAAAGCTTGGTTTGAACGACTTGGAATGGTGGTGAAAGAACTTGGTTATATTCAAAGCCAAGCTGACCATACACTTTTTTATAAACATTCAACAGTTAATAAAACTGCTATTTTAATTGTATATGTGGATAACATTATTCTGACAGGTGATGATATCTTAGAGCTAAAAGACTTGAAGGAGAAGCTTGCCAAAGCATTTGAAATCAAAGAATTTGGCTCATTAAAATATTTTCTTGGAATTGAATTTGCAAGGTCTAAGGAAGGCATTTTTATGAACCAACAAAAGTACATCCTAGATCTTTTAAAAGAGACGGAGTTACTTGGTTGAAAAGCTGCTAAACCACCTATAGAGCCTCACTTAAAATTGAAGCCAGCTGAACCAAAAAATGTAATGGACAAAGGGAGATATTAGCGGTTAGTGGGAAGGCTAATCTATTTATCTCATACACGTTCGGATATAGCTTTTGTTGTGTGCATGGTAAGTCATTTTATGCATACATTTAGCCGAGAACACATGGATGTTGTCTTTAGAATCCTAAGGTACTTGAAGGAGTTGCTTGGAAAAGGATTATTCTACAAAAACTATGGACATCTTCAAGTAGAAGTCTATACATATGCAGATTGGGTTGGGAATGTGTTATATATCCTACAGAGAGAGAGAGAGAGAATAATTCCTTTACCTTATCATTATTCTAGAAGAAGCAATAAAGAAAACAGAAGAATAATAGGGCAAGAAAAATATGTAATTATAAGTGATAATTAATTTGGTTACAGAGAGGGAAGGCAACAAAAGGAGGAGCTGATTAGGTTAGAGGTAGAAAAAGATTTGGAAAGACTTAAGCTAGGAGAGAAGAAGACTCTCAAAGTTCTGTTATTTTTTACCGTTTTATTGTATTTCTATATTTTTCTTAAAATAAATTCCAGTGTTACAACTGGTATCAGAGAACCGATTTTAGGTGTTCTGTGCATGGTTTCCACGCGAGTTGCCATGGAGTCGAGGTTGAAAGTCTTGGAGAAGTAAATGGAGGAGATGAGGGAGGCCCGTAATCGTTCGCTGGAAGCTCAAAACCGATCGTTTGAACTTCTATCCACCAACCTGCTGAGACAGGTGAGGGAAATGCTTCTGCAACAACACATGACCAGGGAGGAAACGGGGCTGGAAGGAGAAGCAGGGGAGATGGAGGAGGTTTAGAAGGCAGAGGCGGCGCCGATAATGAAGGTGAAACAGCACAGAAGAGATTTGAGCCTACCAGGAAGCTTGACATTCCCATCTTATTGGGAGATGATGCAAATGGCTGGCTGGTGAAGATAGAAAGATATTTTTGTGTCACCCAGGTGGCTCCAGCAGAAAAGATGGACTTTGTCACTCTTGCTTTTAAGGGAGAGGCTCTCTCATGGATGGAGTGGTGGGAACAACACACCTTTTCAGGCATGGAGACAATTCAAGGAAAGCTTATTGAAACGTTTTCAACCTGGAGCTACTTTCAACCCTATGGCTTCGTTACTAGAGGTGAAGCAAGTGGATGACGTTGCTCAGTATGGGCGTGAGTTTGAGGATGTAGCACAAATGCAGAGAAACCTGGAAACATAGGCTCTCATGTGCATCTTTGCAAATGGACTCAAAAAGAAAATTCAGGCCGAGTTGGAGGTGGCTCGGTTCGATAATTTACCAGCTCTAATGGATAGAGCCACAGCTATTGAATTAGGCGAAATCAAGCATGGAAGGAGACTAGGGTTGACCCTAACGGCAGGAGGGCGGAGGGGTTGCCGAAAGGGAGCGGGTCAGGAAGATCTGGTTCGGTGGGAGCTAGATTTGGATTTTTCAAAAATCCTAGTTCGGCGAAGTACAACACCTACGACATCAGAGGCGAATCGAGGGGCGAGATTGGATCCATCACAAGCGGAGGCACCCTTATTCCTCGTACATGCCTTAACACCAGTTCAAACGGAGGTAGCAATGCTTCTCATTCGCAGACGACTCGTAACAGCTTCATACGGCGACTCGAACAAAGAGTGGACAGAGAGACAGAGAAAAGGGTTGTGCTTCAGATGTGGAGAGAAGAGGGGACTTGATCATAGGTGTTCCATGAAGCACTATCAAATCATACTCCTAGGAGAAGATGCAGAAGAGGAGGCAGAAGGAGACATAGGGATGAACAAGAGCAACATGAAAGGGAACCTGAACGGGAAGAACTGCAAATGTCATCATATGGCTATTGGGGATTTACTACTCACAAGACCTTTAAGGTCCAAGAGGAGATTCAGGGCAGAACAATCGTGGTGCTCATCGACCTTGGGGCTTCAGCAAATTTCATTGCCACCGAGGTGATTAGGCGGCTGGAGTTACCAGTGAGAAAGATAAGGGAGTTTCAAGCGGAGGTGGGGAACGACCCTATAGAAAAGGAGCATGAAGGCTGGGAAGGAGTTCACTTGAATATTCAAGGGGTCCAAATAGTCCAAAACTTCTTTGTAATAAAGCTGGGCTATTCGGAAGTGGTGTTAGGAGCAGGATGGCTGGCAAGTCAAGGGAGGTTTGTGGGAGATTATGGAGAATTAACATTGAACTGGAAGCAAGATGGCAGGGAGATGCAACTAAAAGGTGATCCTTCCTCGAGCAGAAGCAGGGCTTCATGGAAGAAAACTTTGCACACACTAAAAAGTGATGGGGAGGGTTATGTTATCACCACCGGGGTTGCTGCCACCGAGGAGCAAGAGCAAGAGCTAGAGGTGATTTTTGCAAAAGCTAAACAATTTCTACAACAATATGGGGACTTATTTCAGACCCTCTGTAGGCCCCCCATCCAAACGCGAGAAGAACCATGCAATCATATTGAAGGAAGGGTCAGAGATTCCTCGCATCAGACCCTATAGATACCCACAATATCAGAAAATCGAGATTGAGAAAATTGTAGAAGAGATGCTGAATTTTGGCATCATACGTCCAAGCACTAGCCTGTTTTCAAGTCCGGTGATCTTAGTTAAAAAGACAGATGGAGGCTGACGATTTTGCATAGATTACCGAGCATTGAATCGAGAGACCATAGCTAATAAATTTCCAATTCCGGTGATTGATAAGCTACTAGACGAATTGGGAAATGCAAGAGTATTCTCTAAACTAGACTCAAGTCCGGCCATCACCAAATAAGGATGAGAGAAGATGACATCCACAAAACTGCTTTTTGAACTCATGAATGACACTATGAGTTTCTCGTGATGCCTTTCGGGCTCACAAATGCTCCTTCCACTTTCCAGGCACTCATGAATCAGGTGTTGCGGCCATTTTTGAGGAAGTTCGTTTTGGTTTTCTTCGATGATATACTCGTTTATAGCTTGAGTTTGGAAGAACAGTAGGGTCATTTGCAGCAGATTTTTGAAGTCCTCCCGTGCAACTAGCTTTACCTCAATAAGAAGAAACGCAGATTCGCCCAAGAACGTATTGAATACCTGGGTCACATTATATCTAAAGAAGGAGCGGTAGCACACCCCAAAAAGATTCAAGACATGATGGATTGGCCAGTTCCAAAGGACCTCAAAGGGTTGAGGGGATTTCTTGGGTTAACCAGTTACTATCGTCGTTTCGTGAAAAATTAGAGAGGCATAACTTGGCCCCTTACACAACTATTGAACAATGATCAATTCAAGTGGAGTAATGAGGCACAAGTAGCTTTCGAAGCACTCAAGACTGCCATGGCGACAGTCCTGGTGCTAGCGGTCCCTTCATTTTCAAAGCCCTTCGCAGTGGAAACTGATGCTTCCGGGAAGGGAATAGGGGCAGTACTGCTGCAGGAAGGCAGACTAGTGGCTTACATGAGTTAGAAACTTTCTAAATAGGCTCAAGATAAATCTGTTTATGAGAGGGAATTGATGGCTATGGTCTTGGCAATTCAAAAATGGAGGCATTACCTCTTGGGTAAACGGTTCACAGTATATACAGACTAGAAAAGTCTTAAATTCTTTTCAGAAAATTCCAATTTGATGCTGTTTCCATGGTTTTAGCTGCTGAATGGGCAAACTTAGAAGAGGAGGTGCAACACGACCTAAAACTCGAGCATCATGCATGATCTGATTTTCGGAAAGGAGGTTACTGCTGGATATGCATTGAAAAAGGGGAGGTTGCTGCACCAAGGGCGTTTGGTTATTCCAAGGCATTCGAAGTTGATTCCCAAGATATTAGAGGAATTCCATGACACAAAGTTGGGAGGATATTCTGGTTTTTTCCGAACTTACAAGAAGATAGCTGGAGTACTGTATTGGGAGGGAATGAAGAAGGCTATCATGGATTACGTGAGACACTGTGAAGTATGCCAAAGGAACTAACATTCCACCTTGACTCCAGTTGGGTTGCTACAGCCACTCCCTATCCTGACAAACATTTGGTCGAATATAGCTATGGACTTCAGTGGAGGACTACCAAAGGCACAAGGGAAAGATTTCTCACCCTTATTCAACAAAGGAAGTTGCAAACCTTCTTGTGAAGGAAGTGGTGAGACTTCATGGGTTCTCTACACGGATTGTTTTTTACTGTGACCGGCTGTTCATGAGTGGTTTCTGGTGAAATCTTCAAAGCAGCAGGCACATCATTAAATATGAGCTCAGCCCATCATCCCCAAATAGATGGGCAAAGCGAAGCGGTCAACAAGTGCATAGAAACTTGGGTAGAATATTGGTATAACACCAGTTATCATGGGTCGATCAAAATGACCCCTTTCAAGGCCCTTTATGGAAGGGATCCCCCGATTCTGCTGCGAGGTGAGGGAGAAACTGCGGTTGAAGAAGTAAGAAATCTTATGGAGGAAAGGAATTAGATGTTGGATGAATTAAGGTTTCAACTAGAAAGGGCCCAAAACCGAATGAGGACATATGCTGATAGGAAGAGGAGGGACGTAACTTTTGAGCCAGGAGAGTTTGTGTACCTCAAACTGCAGCCTTATCGAATGAAGACCTTGGCAAAAATGGTCAACCAAAAACTGAGTGCAAGATTCTATAGCCCTTATGAGATTCTGGAGAAGATTGGGCAGGTTTCCTACAAGCTTAAATTACCGGAAGGAGCTCGGGTGCATCCGACCTTCCATGTTTCTTTAAGAGTATGAACTACAAGCTAAACCCCAAAAAATCCTAGCTGTTGGAAAAAATGCGGCTAGTAAATTGGAGGTGTTGATCAAGTGGAGGGACCTTCCAAAATTCAATAATTCGTGGGAAGCAGCAGCTGCAATTCAAGAAGCCTTTCCTTCCTTTCACCTTGAGGACAAGGTGATGCTTTAAGGGGAAAGTAATGTTACATATTCTGGAGAGAGAGAGAGAGAATGCTGAGTCAGCAGCAAAGGCAGCTTAAAAAGGAAAGAAAATAATTCCTTTACCTTATCATTATTCTAGAAGAAGCAATAAAGAAAATGGAGGAATAATAGGATAGGAGAAGTGTGTAATCATAAGTGACAATAATTGATGATTCGATTAGTTAGATTAGAGAATCAGGGAGGCGTAATCATAGGAGTTGAATGCTTGATTTTAGGAGATAATTATGATAATTAATTTGGTTACAGAGAGGGAATCCAATAAAAGGAGAAGCTGATTAGGTGAGAGGTAGGAAAAGATTTGGAAAGGCCTAGGCTACGAGAGAAGAAGATTTTCAAAGTTCCTCTGTTCTATTGTATTTCTCTTAAAATAAATTCCAACATAACAACTAACAATACACCACCCCTGGAGAGTCGACGTCCACAGTGGCTTCACTCTATTGACACTGATCCAACGGTAGCCACTTTGCTACCTGCTATCCGTATTCGGTATTCACCTTAATCCGGCCTATAGGTAGCCCTTTCCATGGCGTCAACAGCCACGCTCTGATACCATTGTTAAGTATCTAAAAAAAGTGGGAAACTACACCTTAAAAGCTAGCTAATAAGGGGGAAGAACCACTCTCCTTAGATACAACGTCAAGCATCCATACTATTTGATGTGAGACTTTGAGCACACAACAATACCCAAGTCCCTAACAAAATGTCATGGATAGAAGTTCAACATTTGGGTATTGTACTTTTGTTGGAGGAAACCTGGTTAGTTGGAGGAGTAAAAAACATAGTATTGTGGCACGAAGTAGTGCAGAAACTGAGTTTAGAGTAATGGCTCATGGAATATGTGAAGCACTATGGGTAGAGAAAATCCTACAAGAACTAAAGGTTCCCATTTCTCCACAAATAAAGTTGTATTATGATAACAAATCTGTAATTTCTATTGCCCATAATTCACTCCTACATAACAAAACTAAGCGTTGAAATTCACAAACATTTTATAAAGGAAAAGATTGAGAGAGGATAGATTTGTATCTCATATGTTCTGTCCACGGAACAATTAGCAGATGTTCTAACTAAATGATTACCCAAGAAGACCTTTGATAGCATAATAAGTAAGCTGTCAATGAAGGATATCTTCAAGCCAACTTGAGGGGGAGTGTTGACTAGATCAAATCAAAATCAGATTTCTAATTTCTTTTATGTATTTTTTCTGTAAATAGAATTAATTATAATATCTTTTTCTTTTTAGTTTAGTTTAATTTTAGGAATTTTATGATTAGAAATCTTTTTATTTTAGGCTAGTATTTTCCCTATTTTTTAGTTATTTTTATTTCAATAATTCCTCTATAAAGAGGATGATTTCCTGTACATTTAATATACATAATATTCAAACACTTAATTGTCCACCATAAAGCAGGGAACTTTTTGTTATTTAATTTTTATATTTTCACACTCGCTGCATCCAACCAATAATCCTCACTTATAATTCATAGATATGGTTAAGTGCGTTCATTTGTGCGCTCTGTTTACTTGTGTTAATTTCGTCCTTTAGACAAGCAAACAATTTGTGTGCTTTGTTTGTGGGCATGCTACAGTGATATTTCTTGGGAAAAGAGTTTGCGAGTATGTAGTGAATTGTTTGACAGACATGCAGAAAAATAGGCATCTCATCAATTATGTGCTTCAAATTATTGTATAGTTCAGTGATTTAGAACTATGCATTTTCTTATCAAGGACCGTCATCTAATTTTTGTCAATCATTCACAGGTGTTAGCAGCACATCGTCATGGTATTAAGAGAGTTATCCTACCTGAAAGGAACTTGAAGGACTTGGTTGAAGTACCATCATCAGTTCTGGCCAATATGGAGGTAATTTTACTTATTTCTACTTCATGCTGGTATGTAGATTTAAGATGTCCCACATTAGCTGTCATACAATAAAGTGCAAATCTACCATGGGTTTTGTATTGGATATTCCTGTGTTCTTAATTTGGTAAAGTATTATTTTGGACGATTCAACCGATAAAAACGAAATTAGAATTTAACCCAAACGTTAGGGACTATCCTTCTTAATTCCCATAGTTCTCAATGCATGTCCTAAATGGCTAAATAGCTTATATTTTAAATGAAATATTAAACCACATCTTGCTTCTGAACTTTCCTTAACAGATACTGATTGCGAAGCGGATGGAAGATGTGTTAGATAATGCTTTTGAAGGTGGGTGCCCTTGGAGACAACACTCAAAGTTATAGCATAGCAGTTTGGTCTTTAACTAGCAGCAATCTGTGTGTTTCAATCACAAATGGCTTTTACCTGGCATCAACATCTGGTCCCATTCCTTGATCCTTGATTGATTTTAAAGACATTGGGAGACCGAGTATGTAACAATAACAATAACTCGGATGCGCAAAAATTCAGGAAAAATATATAAACAATTCAGATGCGAGCCAACTTCTCCATTGGAGCAGAGGTACTTGTGGAACTTTTACATGACCACCATATGGCATGTTCTTACCAAGGGAGCTAGCTCTCTCTCTCTCTCTCTTTCTTTTTCTCTCTTTCTCTCTCTCTATATATATATTTGGTTGTTTGGCCATTTTTTAGGTTTTTCTTTAAATAAATTAAAAAAATATATATTTACTCTTTTAATCAATTTTTTGTTTATTTATTTATTTTTTTTTATCGTTTATGGTAACTTCGTACTGTACTTCCACAGTTACACCCAGATGAGAGAAAAGCTACTCCAAAACGGTTTATTTGTTGAACCTGCTCATTTTCTAAATATTAGAGTTAAAACACATGATTTGTTAGGGAGCATTATAAAGTAAGCACTTTTTTATGTATTTTAGCTTTTTGCATATGGAACAATGACATCGTACTTTTGAAGTTTCAAGTTTGCTGTCATATTGTAATAGAGTTATATTACATATACACTAAAATTAGCTATCAAAATCTACTAGCAATATAAAATACACATTAAAAATAAATTAAACAATACATGTATTTATACACAAATATATTAGTGGTTGATTTTGGTATACAATCAGTATTTTTTATTGTAATATGCTTTTGACGTAGTCTGTTGACTTAGACTTGGTTTCCGAGGATATTGTATTTTACGTGAAGGCTTTCTCAAGTTTACATTTCACCTAGTTTTTTTTTATATTAATTAAAGAAATTTTTCTTAGTATATTATAGACTTGAGTAAATGTTAAATAATAATTAATAAAATTATTAAACTATATTTGTGCTTGTTAATAATCAAAATTTAATCTGAGATGCAGTAAAGTTAATAATCTTTTTCCTTTTTGTGATTACAAAACAAACTTCAAAATTTTTTCAATGATTTTGAGAGATGCATATCAAATGATTAAGAGTATAAGAGCCTAAGGTAATCGTTTTTCAAAAAAATCGAAGTACCATATCAAAAACCAACTTAACCAATTCTAACTCAAGTTATGTTGTCAGTTCCTATAATCGACACGATAAACTCCGACACAAAATCAGAGGTGAGGATAACATGACACTTCATATAGATAAGATATACGTATGAAGCACAACAGTATATCAGAAATAAGGGTAGGGCATAGGCATACAATACATCTCAAAATGAGCATCATATTATTGATCAATTCAAGGTCTAGAGTAGTAAGACATAAATGAATAAGAATGGAATACAAATGAAACTAAAATGGCTAAATCTACATGATGTCAAATGAGCTTTGTAATATACTCTACCATATAAATCCTTACGTTATAGTCGTAAATTAGAGATGGTGAAATATTACGACACCTAAAAACAAAATACATACATATATTCCAAAGCTAGTAATATAGTTAGGAGTTTGTGAAAAAAGAATAACAAAACGACAATAGCATCGCACTCGAAATATTAAAGATAGAAAGCATCGATTACACACACACATCAGATTTGAAAAAAGATACATAATAAGTATTAGTCTCGATTTACGAAGAAACGACCGGTTAGAAAAGATTACAAACAGAAATATACTCAAAAGACAATCATATTTCTCCAAAATAAAACCTCTAAGAGGGATATACAATACGTATTTAAAAGTGGAGAATAAATATATACTAATTACAAAAATACAAAATACAAAATACAATCCCAAAATAATTTTCGCTTTTCAATGAGATATCCAGCACGCTCAACGAGGTGCACTACATCTTGTATATGAAAATAAACAAATTTCACAACGGATGAAAATCTGAAGGTTTTCAGTAGAGTAATAGTTCCAGATAGAGACTATGTATAACTACTTGAACTCGCTAGGTAATCTTAAACTCCAAACACACAAGGTTCAAGCCTAAAATTTTACTAAACCAAACTGGGTAAATATGCTAAGTTCTCAGCTAGATCAGTGGTTCTTAATCTCCGTTCTTCACAACACATTTCAGCATCTTTCTCTCTAGTATCACAGTTGATCAGTATTTAATTTAGTAATTAGTTTAGTAGTAGCAATCATAAGTAGTAAGATTCAAACACAAACAAAGGCAAATACAATAAATATGGCAATTAGCAGTTAAATAGAGTTATTCACATAGACAATCCAAGTACAATATGCAAACCCAAACAATAACAGATAGATGCACATGATGCACGCCTGCCTTATGGCCATAAGCTCATGGGTTGGTTATACTGCTAAACCCGACACTAAATCCACTTGACATCTCATGGATCGGTCTCTCGGTGCACTTCACTAGAAGAAAAATCAACAAGTTGTGGAACCATTATCTCAATGAAGTGTGTCGTCTCACCTTCCCCTAGAGGTACAATCGTGCCAAGACAATGGATTAAAATGCCGTCTCATTCTAACAGAGAGTGTTGCCTCATTTTGCACCCAAAAGAAACCATAAACAAGCAGGATTAACCACCATTCTTGTGATGTATGAGCATCTTAAGTATTTTTCATGGGCATTTCTTATAGAAAATTTATGACTTTTGCTTGATAATTATATGATTTTCAAGCCTATTCTATTAGTACTTTGATTTATTTGGCTTCATGATTCTTGTAGAGAAATTTTAGGAAAAGAGAAGTAAAAGAACAAGGAAGAACCAAGAATTGAAGACAAGTGCAAAGAGAATTCATGGATGTTATCAACCCTGACCTCTTCGCACTCCAACGAGCGTAACTTGAGTTACAGATGTCCAAATGACACATTTTTAGTGGCATTAAAGAGCTAACTTTCAAAGCTTTTCAACGATATATAATAGTTCATATTTGCTCTCTGGCATCATGGCGTTAAACACCGTGACATTGGCGTTGAGCGCCAAACTGCGTCCAACATCACATTCCTCTCTACCTTGTTGCCGCTAAACGCCACATCACCGGCGTTTAGCGCTGGAGCAAGAATTTCAAGCCTTTCCTCTCAGGCGTTGTGGTGCTTAATGCCACATCACCGGTGTTTAGCCCCGGAACAAGGAACTCATGCATAACCTCTCTGGATAGGTGGCGCTAAACGCCACAGCATTGACATTTAGTGCTGCAAGGAGTGAGGATCACGTCTGCATTGGAATCACACAAAAGATTTTATTTGGTTTAAATTTAAATAAATAAATAGAAAAGATATGGTTAGGTTTTGTATAATTTGAGTTTGAATAATTTAGGATTTGATATAAAAGGGAAGATTAGAAACCCTTCTTCTCTTCTCCGACTTTCGCACTTTTCAGTTTTACACACTTTTACACTTTAAGATTCTCTCTGCACCATGAGCCACTAAACTTCCATAGTTAAGGTTAGGACCTCTGTTTATTTTGATGAATTAACAACTGTTTGTTCTTTTGCTCTTGATTAATGCATTCATTTATATTCAAGAGTTGGTTTTGTTCTTCATCCTAAATATGAGTGTATATTGAAAAATAACCCTAATTTAAATTGAATTCCTTTAAATCTTGAAAAAGTTACGTCATTGGAATTAAAGATTGAAATCCTTTTCTCATAATTCTTTAATTATCTAGATTTAATGTAATACGTGATATATAATCGGATTATTTTTGGATTCTTAAGAATTGTGTGGCTTATAAATTAGAATTTGAACTTAACCTTTTGAGATAATTAATGGTTGATTAGGTTAGAAGAGACTGAATTGGATTATATATCACACATTCAAGACTAGATAATTCTAAAATTAAATTTTCCAAAGTAATAACAGAATCCAAGATAGAATTAGAATATTTTTCAATACTTCTAACTATTAGTGATGAAGAACGAAACCTAATCTTGAAAAAGTAGAAAAGCATGAATTAAAATAAAGAAAATAGTCACATTATAAATCCATAAACCAAACAGAGCTCATAACCTTCACCAGTGGAGGTTTAGTTACTCATGATAATGAAAAAAACTAAAGAGATGAGAGATATACGTATGTGGATTCTGGATCCCACCAGATTTTCTCTTTTGTAAATCTTGTTCACTTATTTATATCCTAAGTTATATTTAAAATTCAAATTCAAAACTAACCCTAATCTTATTTTTCGGAATGATAAGATAACTACCTACTTGAATTCAAATCAGATATTAACAATAATTCAAATCTAATATAGAAATAAATTCTAACAACCAAATCTTATCTTTCTAGAAAGAGTTAAATACTAACTAATCACTTGAATATTGAATCCTAAGAAGAAAGTAAGGCTTCCCAGGGGTGCATTATTGGATTTGGGCCTTGGCAAATGTTTCATCTTAGGAGTTTTAAAGTTTGGAGCGCTAGGCGTTGCTTCTAGAATTTGGGTGTTGGCCCATTTGTGCCTCCAGGGGCCAAGGAGCGTTGGGCATCAGTGACTGGGCATTGGGCATCGATGAGGGGCGCTGGGCACCGATGGTTGGGTGCCCATTATGATGTTTTGGTCACCCAGTTTTGTTGTTTGGGATCCTAATTGGGCATTTCTTGGACTGTACTTGTGTTTCCTTGTTCAAAATGCTTTAATCATTGATTACTTTGAGAACAAAAACTCCTGAAAACACAATAATACTAAAAAAACTCCAAATACTTGATTAGTTTTATAACTTCACTAGAAAACATAAGAATTTTTATTAAAACCTAGAAAATCTAATGAAAGAGAAACCTAAAAACTACTAAAGATGCCTAGGCATCACAACACCAAATTTAAAACTTTGCTTGTCCTCAAGCAAAATGAAAAGTAAGTAGAAGTTAACTTAATGAAAAGAGTTGAAGAGTTTATAAATCTAAGTTCAAAATAGAAATGGAGTTTATGATAAACATAGTGATTACATTTGGGCTTCTCTTATCTTGATGAATCTTGTATTCTTAAGATTTGAGAATTTTTCAAAACTTTCCAAATTGTATTATAAGAATCCTTTTGGGCTTGTATGATTTGAAAACAGTTACTTCGTAAACTTATTCAGGAAAAGATAATTGCGATTTTTGACTCTAAGTGATTTATCACAAGGCAGCTCTTAATGGACTTTCAATCAATAATTCCGAGCTTGTTGGCCTAAGTTACCAGGTGATAAAACACCGCTCAGACCTAATTACCCAAGCTTTTTCTTGACACAACAATACCACAAGCACATAACTAGAAAATGGTTGATCCATAAATTGATGCTCAAAGCCTCTTTGGATTCTAAATGTTTTATTTCAAGGCAACTTTTGGGCTTTCAATTGATATTCTCGAGCCAATTGGCCCAAGTTATCGAGTGATGAGGCACCCCTCGGATTTACTTACGTAAGTCTCTCCTTGAAACACAAACATTACAGGCAAATAACTGGGCTCTAGTCATTGGTTCTTAGAGCTTTATAGCTTTAGAATTTTTCGATCTTTCCAGGATGTTTTTTTCACTGCTCCAAGGAATTGATCGTTGAATTCTCATAATACTCCTTCAGAACTTTATTTTTGGAGACTCTCCTTCCGTTTCCATTAGATTCAAATATCTTAAGTTCATTAAATGTAACCCACACACTTTTGAGAACCACCACTTTTGTTTTGAACTCGTCTTTTTATTATCCAATTTTTTCCATCAAGACATCCTCCAGGCAAACCGATCATTGGAGGAAAAAGCATGCAAGTTTAAGCACTTAAACAAAGAAAAAAGAGAAAAAAGTAAATAGTAAATGTAATGCATGCAGAAAAAAGCAGGGGTAACTGGTACGGATTTCTAATGTCCACAATTAAACCGGCAAGTGCATCGGGTCCTACCAAATAATACCTCAGGTGAGTGAGGGTCGATCCCACGAGGATTGATGGACTGAGCAACAATAGTCAAATGACTCACTTAGTCAGCCAAGCAGAAAGTGATGTTTTAAGGGTCGCAAATCACATTAAACAGTACTTTAGAGAGTGAGAAAGCAAATAGTAGAGTTGGTGTGAAATATATGTGAGAAAACATTTAAGATTCTGGAGTTATTTATTCGTCCGGATTAAGTTTTCTTACAAACTATTCTAATCATACAAGATTCATTTCATGTCAAACTATAATTGACTAAACCCTAATTCCTTAGTGATTTAGTCTCCTCTAACCTAATCAACCGCCAATGTCTTGGTCACTTAATGTAGATTAGAGGATTAAGTTCAAATCTAGTTTATTAGCCACAAAACCCTAATTACTCAAATAGAGTAAAGTATCGTTTTTGTCCTCAACGTTTGGGGTAAGTCCCAAAGTTGTCCCTAATGTTTCAATCGTCCTATTTAAGTCCCTAACGTTTCAAAATTGACTCAATATTGTTTTGCCGTTAGGGATCCATTAATAGAATTGACGGCGGGACAAAATTGAGACGATGTTGAAACGTTTGGGACTTAAATAGGACGAAAATGTTGGGGACAAAAATGATACATAGAAATAAATTTAATTTTATCCTTCAATAATATCAAGTTTTTGCTATACATAGTATTTAATTATTTTTTAATCACATCTAAATAAATTACACTTAATCATATTACTTTCATTTTAAATAAATTACTTTTTTTATAATTTTACTCTTAAAGATTTTAGTTATGATAAAATGTTTGTAGAATGACTAGTATATAAACTTGGAGAAAAGAAAAAAATAATATATATACAATAATTGAAAGATAAAATTAAATTAAAATTTATTTTTATGTATCATTTTTGTCCCTAATGTTTTCGTCCTATTTAAGTCCCTAACGTTTTAAAATTGTTTCAATTTTGTCCCGTCGTCAATTCTGTTAACGGATCCCTAATGGCAGGATAACATTGAGTCAATTTTAAAATGTTAGGGATTTAAATATAACGATTGAAATGTTAGGGACAACTTTGGGACTTACTCCAAATGTTAGGGACAAAAATGATACTTTACTCTACCCAAATATAAGAGGATTATATGTCACGTATCCCGTTAAGTCCAAGTAATTAGCAATTTAGGAGGAATTTACTTTCAAGCTAGTGTTCAAGTGAGATAACTCTTCCAAAAATCACAAGAATGCATATAAAATAAGGGTTATTCTTACGATCTACCCAGATTCATAAGATGAAGAACGAAAGTAATCTTTGAAACTAAATCAATACATTAATTAAAATAGAACAATAATAGTCTTAATTCATAGAAATAAACAAAGCTCCTAACCTTAACCAAGGAGGTTTAGTGGCTCATGACTCAGAGAGAAAATTAGAGTTCAAAAAACGTGATAGTGCACAAGAGAGAAGATCCCCCGAAGGGCTGAATATTTTTCCTTTTATATCTAACCAAATTTGATTTAAAACTAAGATAAAATAATAAATTCTAAACCTAATAGATTTTGTTTGTAATTAAAAATAACTAAAATAAAATAAAATAGAATAATTAAAAGCTAAATCCAACCAAAGTTACTCTTTTTATGAAGTGTGATCCAGATCATTCCCGTAAAACGCCAGATCCAGCGTTTAGCACCCTTGTGGGCAAAAATCTTCCATTCATCTCTGGCTTGTTGGCGCTAAATGCCAGGCTTGGCGTTTAGTGCCCTAGTAGGCAGAAAGCTTCCTCACATTGCTGAGTTGCTGGCGCTAAATGCCCAGGTCTGCGTTTAGCGCCAGCTTAGTAGATTCGAGTTCCTTCTCTTTTCTTGCAACGAACTTTGCCAAACCTATCCAAACTTCACCTGAAATTATTAAAACACCAAAGAAACTAAAAATAGCATCCAAAGAGATTTCAAACACCAAAATTTAATTAAAACTCAATAAATTCTAACTTAAAATAAACAAAAATGAGGAAAAGATGCTCATGTATCAACAGACCAAACTTGAGAAGAGAAAATGCGTAAGACTTGAGTGCTCATTTAAGCTCCTGTCCAATTACTGAGTGGGGTTAGTGCCACTGTGATTTTAAATAGGTTTGGCATCTCACTATCCTTTAAAGCTCAGAAATATTGATATCCTTCAGAACTAGAACTCAGATGATATTATGGATTCTCTTACTCTTTAAGCTCTGATTGATCCTTGAACACAACTTTTTCTTTTCTTTTCTTCGGTGCTTTGTACCTTGAGCCAAGTCGCGACTCTAAGTGTTTTGTCTCATGCTTAATTTGACACAACACCATAAGCACTTAACTGGGGAATTCTTTGAGTTATAATTTTTCTTTTAATTCCTCCCAGTCAGTGGTGCTCAGAGCCTTTGGCATATTCTGTAATTGCACTTGGTCTCAACTCTTAGTGCTCTGTCTCAAGGCTTACTTGATACTTTCGCACCACAAGAATATGGTTAGGAAAATAACTCTTTGAGCTTTTAATCATGTTTGACCTTCCTAACCATTGATGCCCAGAGCCTTAGACCTTGCTTTCTATTTGTTTATTTGTTTGCTCTTTGTTTTGCTTCAAGGATTAATGTCTTACTCAATTTAGAGAATCCATAATATTTCTCTAAGTTCCTGTGCCTCAAGAATCAACACTCTTAACTTCAATATCAATTATGCACTGTTCAGTTAATACATTCAGAGTCATAGATAATACCACCACATCAAAGTAACCAGAATAACTCAAAATATATATAACTCAAGTCTCATACATTTTACTACTTCTTTTCTTTTTCTTTTGATTTTTCAAGCTCACTGTGCAATACATAGACATTTTTTAAAATAAACATAAGATATCAAATTAAATAACTAAGCTAGAAAAATAATAAAATACTGCTAATAATCATGCAAAGGCTTTCAAACAGATAATAGAAAATAAGATAAAATACTAAAAAATAGAAAATAAATAACACAGCAGATAATGAAACTCAACCACGTCAGTCCTGGTGGTTGCTCCCTCCCGGGAATACTCTCCAATGCCTCAGCTCTTCCAACTCTCGCCTTTGGCTCTGCTATTCCTCCACTAGCTGATGAAGGATGGGAGAATGGTCCTAATGCTCTTTCCTCAGCTGATCAACAGAAGATGTTAGCTCCCCAATAGATGTGGTCAACTAATCCCAATAGTGACGATGAGGGAAATAATATCATGACGCATCTCAGGCTGCTCCTGCTGAGGAGGGAAAATTGGCTCTTGAGGCGGTGCTCGTCTAAGCTCCTTGGTGTACTCCATACCTCTCTGTGTGATGGGCCTCTCAATGTCAATATGGGTATCCCCATTAATGTGAACTCAGGCAGCCTCACACAGGAAGAAGATGAGGTAGGAGAAGGCCAATCTAGCAGAGGTGGAGGCCTTCATCGCTATGCTATACGGTTCCTATGGGATCAAACGTTGTACCTCTACCTCATTACCGAGCATGATACAGTGAATCATTACAGCTCGGTCAACGGTAACCTAAGACCGGTTACACTAGGGATGATAAGCACTAAATGAACTCTAACCATCCTCGAGCGACCGGCTTGAGATCATGCCTTCCCAGCTGGTACGACTGACCTCTAATATCCCTCCTCCATTGTTCTTTAGGGAGGCATATGTTTGTGAGGATCTGATCCAGTCTCTTATCAGTGTTGACCCTCTGAGTGTAAGAGTGAGGGTCATCTCTGGATGGTGGCAACTGTAGTATATCTTTCATCCTCTCTGGATCAAACTCTAAGATCCTCCCTTGGACCATAGTATGCTAGTTCTTTGGATTGGGGTTCATGCCCTTGATATGCTTATAAGTTACCCAAGCATTGGCATAGAACTCCTTGAACATCAGAACACACATCTGTCATAGGGTTACATACCACTTGCCAACTCCTTCTCAGAATCTGTTCCCGGATTCTCGGATACTCATTCGGCTGCAAGTCAAATAAGACTTCTAGGATTACCTTATTTGTTCTTTCAATCTCATTAAAGTGATCCTCGTGGGTCTTGGAAAAGAACCGACTAAAATTAAATAGACCGGTTGCAGGAGCCTTTTCTTTTCTCTTCCTTGAAGAGGATTCTCCAGTTTTTGGTGCCATGTATAAGATGATGGAAATGAAAAAATAGAGTGTCCTAACACCAAACTTAAAGCTTTTGCTCATCTCCGAGCAAAGAAAAATAGACGGAAGAAGGGAAAGAAAGAGAAGGGTACAAGGGAAGATGTGGTGAACGGGGTGTGTGGTAAAAAGTGAAGCTAAAATTAAGAGTAGTGAAAAGAAATGATGCCTGGTGGGAGGGGGAAGGGGGGGAGGGCTTACGGCTAAGATAGGAAAAAGAAAAGAACAAACAAAAATAGTGAAGGGGGAAGTATGAATGTTAAAAGGGAGAAAGAAATTGAAGGTGGAGAATGGTAATGTAGTGAAAAGGAAAAAAGAAAAAATGGGTATTTATAGAAGGGGGAGGGTTTACCATTGGGAGGGATGAAAAAATGTTAAAAAGGGTGGTGTTGATGGGAAATGGAGTAGGTGGGTAGGGTATAGGGAAAGGAAAGAGAGTAAATAGGGGAGGGGTTTTGAAAATGGTAAAAACAATTGGTGAAATAGGGATGGAAAAGTGGTTAAGAGGGGGGGGGTAAGAGGGAGTGGGATGGGTGGATGTGATGGTCAAAGGGGTGGGACCCATGTAATTTTATCGTTTTCAGCATGCATGTGTGTTCTTCAAAGTTGATGTTCGTGCTGTTGGCGCTAAATGCTAGTTTTGGCGTTTAGCGCAGTAGCGTTTCATTGTTGATGCCAATTGGGGAGTTAAATGCCCTCCTTGGCGTTTAACACCAGTACACTATTCACATATTTTTTTTGAACCGAGGACGAGCCCTGGGGCGTTTAGCGCCCTATGAGGCATGGAAGCTATGAGTTTTGTGCCCTTTAGGGCGTTAAATGCCCTCCCAATGTTCAATGACAGCACCCTGGCTGCCATTCCTAGCACTAAACGCTCTCCCTGACGTTTAACGCCCAAATCGACGCAACTCCACCTTGATTTGGATGCTCCTCAGTGCTAAACGCCTAGCTTGGCATTTAGCACTGGAGCACCCGAATGGAAATTCCCTCCCGAGTGTTCTGTTATTCTTCCTGATTTCTTTATTCCTATTCTAAATACTTTGCATGACCATAAACATCATAAAACCTGGGAAAACTATGAATAAAAATGAAATATCAATAAAAATCAAACTGAAAGAAAAACCAAAGGATACTCAGGGTTGGGTTGCCTCCCAACAAGCACTTCATTATCTTCACTAGCTTGATGGTTAAATCTGCTAAAGAGACGGGTGGTCATAGGGCCTTAGCTCCTCAACTCTCACTATGAATCTTTTTCCTGTGCTCTCATGGATTAACTCTATATGCTCAAGAGAGAGGATCCTGTTCACTGTATGAGGCAGGATTGGAATTTTAGTAAATACTACCTTTATTTTTGGTGAGAAATCATTAGTGGGGATCTTCTTGTTTCTCCAACCCTTGGGTATCTTCTTCTTGGGGCCTTCCTTCTTAGTGGATGATGCACACCCAACACCAAACTTAGGTTTAATGTCAGGGAAAATTGTATTGGTTTTTACCAAAGGAGGTTTGAGTTGTGAACTCTGCTTTACTTCAGTCAGGGATCCTTGGGGACTTGGGTTAGTGATCTCACTTTTCATGCAAGTGCCTCCTTCACTAGAGTGACGTAAGGGTCTAAAAATGTTGAATACCAAGTAACCCTCATGCATCCTCAGAACCAATTCACCATTTTTCACATCAATCAGAGCTCTCTCAGTAGTTAGGAATGGTCTTCCTAGGATTATAGAGTCATTTTCATCTTCTCCCGTGTCAAGGATTACAAAGTCTTCAGGGAGAAAAAAATTCTCCAACCTTGACCAAGACATTCTCCACTATTCCATGTGCATATTTCAGAGATTTGTCTGCCATTTGTAATGCTATCCTTGTTAGTTGTGCCTCTTGGATTTGTAGCTTTTTCATCACAAACAAGAGCTTTAGATTGATACTTGCACCAAGATCACATAGGGCTTTGTCAAAGGTTATGTTCCCAATAGTGCATGGGATCTGAAAGCTCTCAGAATCTAGCATCTTTCTTGGCAATTTACTTTGAATTATTGCACTACATTCCTTGGTCAGGACCATTATTTCATCTCTCTTTAAGGTCTTCTTCTTAGAGAGTAAGCTTTTCATGAACCTAACATAGAGAGGTATTTGCTCTAGAACCTCAGCAAAAGGAATATTGATTTACAACTTTCTAAAATCTTCCAAGAACTTTGAGAATTGATTATCCTTGGTCTCCTCTTGAAACTTCTGAGGATGTGGCATCTTCGGCTTGTGCTCAAGTGCCTTGGGTGAGGCGTGTGCTATGGTACCCTCAGTCTTTTCTGGAGCTTCTGTTTTCTCTTATTCCTTGGCAATTTGTACTTCTCCCTCTATCACTGGTTCACTTACGAATGTGATATCCTTGCACTCTTCTCTTGGGTTAGGCAATGTGTCACTAGGAAGAGTGTTGGGAGGCCTCTCAAGTACTTGCTTACTCAATTGACCCACTTGTATCTCCATGTTTTGAAGTGAAGCTCTGGTCTACTGCATAAAATTATGAGTATTCTTAGAGAGTTCTGAAACTATAGAGGCCAAGTTAGAATTATTTTGAGGCTGAGAGGCTTGAAACTGATGGTTATTGAAATTATTCTGATTAAAGTCACCCTGAGAATTTTTAAAGTTCGGTTGTCTCTGAAATTGGTCTCTCTACCAAAAGTTGGGGTGAGTTCTCCATTCCTGATTAAATGTCTTAGAATAGGGATTATTATTGGGATTTCTAGAGGAGTTGCCTATGAAATTAACCTGCTTAGGAGTAAACTAGCCATAGTCATAAGTCTCACCTTGAGAAAAGCTAGCACCCATATCATAAGAAGTGTCTTGAGTATTGATGGATGAGACTGCACGCCACTCAAGTGTTGTGTAAAAGCATTAATTTGCTGAGACATAGCCTTGTTTTGGGTAAGAATAGCATCCAAGGTATCCAACTCCATGACTCCTTTTTTCATCGAAGTCCTCTCAGAAGAGTATAAGTACTGGTTGTTAGCAACCATTTTAATCAAATCCAAAACCTCATCATGGGTATTTTTCATATGGAGTGACCCTTTTGTAGAATTATCTAGAGACATCCTGGCAGTCTTAGAGACTATCATAGAATATCTACAACTGAATCCAGTCTGAGAATATATCAGGAGGACACTTCCTGAGCATCAACTTATACCTTTCGCAGGCTTTATAGAGAGATTCAGCCTTTCTCTACCTGAAGGTCTGAACATCCATCCTCAGCTTAATTAGCTTCTGAGGAGGAAAGAACTTGGTTAGAAACCTGTTCACCACTTTATCCCAAGTGTTCAAGCTTTCTTTGGACTGAGTATCAAGCCATTGCTTTGCTCTATCCCTCATAGCAAATGGGAAGAGAAGTAGCTTGTAGACATAAGGTTTCACTCTATTAATCTTCACAGTATTACAGATTTGCAGAAAATTAGAAATAAACAAGTTGAGGTCTTCCTGCGGGAGTCCATGAAACTGGAAATTTTGTTGCACCAGAGAAATTAACTGTAGCTTCGGCTCAAAGTTATTTGCACCAACAGGGGTACAACAATGCTATTCCCATAGAAATCTGGGCTAGGAGCAGTATAAGAGCCAAGTGTTCTTCTCGGTTGTGCAGGAATATTAGGAGGATTAACAAAATTGGCATTGACTCCATTATAGTTGTTGTTATTGAGCTCCATAGTGGACTCTTCAACTTTGTTATAAAAATTATCCCTGATAATTTCACCAGCTTTATAAGCTCTTGCTTGTAAACGGTGCCTCAAGGTCCTCTCAATTTTAGGATCAAAATCTAGGAGAGGCTCTTTGTTCCTGTTCCTGCTCATAAACAACAGAAAATAAAGAAAAGGTGGGAGTTTCTACGCCAGAGCGTAGAGAATTCCCAATGGGGTATCTTGTGTAAAAGAAATGAAATAACATAAACTGAATAACTAACACCAAAAACTTTAAAAAATCAACTAAGAAATAAACACCAAATTTGAAAATAAATGAAAAGAAAATTTATCAAGAAAAATAAAATACAATTACTAAGGGGGACACCAAACTTAGTTGCAGAAATTAAGGAAAGATTTTAACTAAAATAAAGCTAAGATTTCGAGAATTTAAAGAAGAAAGTCAAATAAAAACTAAAAGCTAAAAAATGCCTAATCTAAACAATCAGACAATGGTTAGTTGTCAATCACAGTCAATTCCCGGCAACGACACCAAAAACTTGGTGCGGATTTCAAATGTCCACAACTGAACCGGCAATTGCACCGGGTCGTACCAAGTAATACCTCAGGTGAGTGAGGGTGAATCCTACGATTGATGGACTGAGCAACAATAGTCAAATGACTTACTTAGTCAGTTAAGCAGAAAGTGATATTTTGAGGGTTGCAAATCGCATTAAACAGTACTTTAGAGAGTGAGAGAGCGAACAGTAGAGTTGGTGTGAAATATATGTGAGAAAATAATTAAGGTTTCAGAGTTATTTATTCATTCAGATTAAGTTTTCTTACTAACTATTCTAATCATGCATGATTCACTTCATGGAAAACTATAATTGACTAAACCCTAATTTCTTAGTGATTTAGTCTCCTCTAACCTAATCCACCGCCAATATCTTGGTCACTTAATGTAGATTAGAGGTTTAGGTTCAAATCTAGTTTATTAGCCACAAAAATCCTTATTACCTAAATAAAAGAGGATTACATATCATGTATCCCGTTAAGTCTAAGTAATTAGAAATTTAGGAGGAATTTTTCCGATCTACCCAGATTCATAAGATGAAGAACGAAAGTAATCCTTGAAACTGAATCAATACATTAATTAAAATAGAACAATAATAGTCTTAATCCATAGAAATCAACAGAGCTCCCAACCTTAACCAAGGAGGTTTAGGGGCTCATGACTCAGAGAGAAAATCAGGGTTCAGAAAATGTGATAGTGTGTAAGAGAGAAGATCCCCCGAAGGGCTGAATCTTTTCCCTTTTATATCTAACCTAATTTGATTTAAAAATAAAATAAAATAATAAATTTTAAACTTAAAAGATTTTGTTTGTAATTAAAAATAACTGAAATATAATAAAATAAAAAAAATTAAAAGCTAAATCCAATTAAAGATGCTCTTTTTATGAAGTGTGATCCGGATCATTAGCGCTAAATGCTAGATCCAGCATTTAGCGCCCTTGTGGGCAGAAAGCTTTCATTCATCTCTTATTTGCTCCCTAGTAGGCAGAAAGCTTTCTCGCACTGCTAAGTTGCTGGCGCTAAACACCCAGCTCCGCATTTAGCGCCAGCTTGGCAGATTCGAATTCCTCCTCTTTTCTTGCACACGAACTCTGCAAAACTGATCCAAATTTCACCTGAAATGATTAAAATAATAAAGCAAATCAAAGTAGCATCCAAAAAGGTTTGAATCACCAAAATTCAATTAAAAATCAATAAATTCTAACTTAAAATAAACAGAAAATGAGGGAAAGATACTCACGCATCAATAACATGACTTTTAAGCAATGTGGTTAAAACAGAGGGATATTTGAAAAAAAATTTGAGAATGATTTTTAAAATTCCATGGACTGGGTTTGCAAAAGAAGAGAAATGCTTTATAGGCACTTGACTTGAATTCAGGGTGTTGGGCACCCTTGAATTTTTGCTTCCTTGGGAGCCCCCCTTTTATTGGGCACTAGAAGTCCTTTCCTCAGCAACTTGGGTGCTGGGCGTCCATCTAGGATGCTGGGCATCCACCCCCCTTTTATTTTGAGAAAGATGAATGCAAAAGAAAGAAGATAAAGAAGAACGCAATTATGGATTAATTTAATGAAAAATACAAGAAAAGAAACTAATGCTTCTCAATAAACGCTCTTTTAACGTCACTAGCTTGACATTGAATCTTTTAAGTTGGGGGTTGGGATGCCTTATAACAAGTTTCGGTGCCATCTTTTATTAAAAAATCATTGTCTAGCTCTTCTTTTGTTTCAGAATCCATGTGTTGCAGAGGGTCTTCGAATGCTCCTTGGTCCATAATTTCTTGGACTAGGGAGTCAATTAAGTCAATTCTCATGCAACTTTCTGATTTAGTAGGGTGTTGTATGGCTTTGAAAATATTAAAAACCATTTTTTTCTCATGCACTCTCAACGTTAGCTCTCCTTTTTAGACATCGATAAGTGCCTGTCCGGTAGCTAAAAACAATCTTCCTAAGATGATGGAGGCATCCTCATCTTTCTCCATGTTGAGGATTATGCAGTCAGCGGGAAGATAAACTTTTCAACCTTGACCAATGGGTTTTTCACTATCCCATGTGAAAATTTATTGATCGGTTGGCTACTTGCAATAAGATTCTGGTTGGCTTCACCTCTTCAATTTATAGCCTCTTCACCATGGATAGAGGCATCATATTGACGATATCTACCAAGTCACAAAGAGTTTTGCCATTGGTGACATCCCCAATGGTGCAAGGGTTTTGAAAACTACTGGGATCTTTTAACTTCTATGATAGTTTTCTTTGAATGATGGCACTACACTCTTTGGTATTGAGAGGTATTTGTTCAAGGATTTCAACGAAAGGAATGTTGATTTGTAATTTCTTGAACACATCCAAGAACTTCGAAAAGTTATTTTCTTGATCTTGCTTCTGCAACCTTTGAGGATATGGAAATTTTGGTTCACGAGCTTTCACTTTTTCCTTCTTGAGTTCTGTTGGTGCAGGAGTTTTCTGTAGATTCTCCTTCTTTTTCTCTTCTAAAGGATCTTTGGTTCTCTTTTCATTCTCCTTGGGAAGCTCCTGGTTAATCAATTTTCCGCTCCTTAGAGCGATGGCTTTGCATTCTACCTTAGGATTTGGTATGGTGTCACGAGGGAATGTATTAGCAGATTTTCCTGCCAATTACTTGACAATTAATCCTACTTGCACTTATAAAACCCAGCTAAACGGTAATTAAATAAGTAATAAATTAAGTATAGGCTGACGGGGTCAGAAAATTTAAAAATTCATAATTTGGAAATTTAATGGTGATAATTGGATTCGAAGGATTTTTTCGAGTGGGAAAATGTAAATTTCTGCGAAAAATGCGTATGGACGCGTGCCGGTAATTTAACTGGCAGTATCGACTTAAGTTGTCCAGCACTGCTAGTGAGAAAATTTATTATGAGCCAGAGAAATTAAGAAAGTAGAAATTATAATTTGCAAAAGTAAAACTCTTGAAATACGAATTAAAACATCAATCTTAAAGATTTTGACCCAAAATTAGACCAACGGGATAAAACGAATGAACTGAGCCCAAGAGAGCCCAAGTCCACATATATAATACTCCAAACAATAGCCATTTCAGCACATTGCATTGAGAGAGTGAGAGGGAAACGGATTGAGAGAGAGGAGAAGTGAGAAACCCTAACTCATTATTCACTACAAATTTTAATCACTTATAACTTTCGATTCGAAGCTCCAATTGGCATACTGTTTACAGCCACGTGAAGCCCATCTCGCTCTCTTTAATTCTATCCAAACATTTCGGTAAGCACTTCCCACACCAATCTCCAGTTTTGGTTTTGGTATGAAAATCATATTTTTGGCTTGTGTGTTCATGGAACTGGTGATTCTTGTATTAGTGGGAGCTCTAGCTTGAGTTCTAGCTAGATATCATCATCAATTTTAGTGGATGAAGGTAAGATCCACTTTTCTCATGTATTTATTGATGACTTGCATCATCTACCCTTCTTTCTTGCATAAAGAAGACCATAAAGGAGCATAAATCTCATTTGATCAGTACAATTCATGCATTATTTGATGAATATTATGGTACACTACTTTGAGATGAGTTGTGCTGATTTTCAGGTGAAAAAGGACATCAAAAATGGGAAGAAGACAAATAAGAAGCTGGGCATGTGAAACTAGCGTGCCACTTGACAGTAAACGCCACAAAAATGCATTGGCGTAGCACGCCAGGAGCTAAGCGTGGCACGCTAGTACTAAAATCCAGAAGGGAGATCCAAGCATGCAGGTGGGCATGGCACGCCAGGGACTGGGCGTGGCACACTAGCACAAAATTTTAGAGAAAAAAATGGAGAACACAAAAGGAGCGTCGCACACCAGGTTGGCCGTGGCACGCCTGGCCCATCAACTACTATGGGCGTGCCACTTGGTGTCGAAGGCGTGGCACGCCAACTCCAAAAAGTCACTTTGGCGTGTCACTTGAAAACCCAGGCGTGGCATGCCAAGCTTGAAGAGTGCACAAATACATGGGCGTGCCACTTGAGCAGCACGACGTGGCACGCTGGTACAATGATCCAGAGAAGGGGCTGAAGGCAATTGAAGACTGGGGGTGCCACTTGAAGTCGAAGGCGTGGCTCGCCAATACCTCAACCTCACTTTGGCGTGCCACTTGAGTAACCAGGCATGGCACGCCAATACACAAGACAACATGAGCAAGGACTGGGCGTGCCACTTGGTGTCGAAGGTGTGGCACGCCAATCCGAGCATGTCACTATGGCGTGCCACTTGAAGGCCGAGGCATGGCACGCTACTTACTAGAACGAGACAAGATCATGGGTGTGGCATGCCAAACTTTGGGCGTGGCACGCTGGTATAAATTTCCAGAGAAGATGGAAGAAGCAAATTACATGGGGCATGCTAGTTGGTATCGAAGGCGTGGCACGCCATTCACTATTCTTCACTGAGGCGTGCCACTTGAGCAACCAGGCGTGGCATGCCAGTGTCATTCAGAGGCCAAAGAAGCATTGGAGTGTGCCACTTGAGTTTGTGGCATGGCACGCCAAGCAGAGGAACCATTCACTCACGAAGGACATGGCACGCCAGACCTTGGGCGTGCCACGCTAGTGCAACTTTCCAGAAGAGCTAGCCAATAACACAACAAGGGCGTGGCACGCCAGACCCTGGGCGTGCCACGCTAGTTCAAGTTTCCAGAGGCAAAGGAGAGTGAAAAAAGCAAAGGGCGTGCCACTTGAGCTCGAAGGCGTGGCACGCCAACACAAGAATTCCACTATGGCGTGCCACTTGAGTTCGAAGGCGTGGCACGCCAAGGTTGACTAAGGGACGAGCGTGCCACTTGAAGGATTGAGTGTGGCACGCCAAGCTATTTTGAAGGGCACGTGACACGCCGGTGATGCGCTAGCCACACGCTAGCTAAGAAGTCACGCTTATTGGGTGTTTTCTTTCCCTCCAAAAATGTAATTTTCCCTTTTTCACTTTTGTAATTCTTTTATTTTCACTAGGAGTAGTATAAATACCCCCAAGGAGTACTGAATAGGGGTTAAGCAGTTAGTTCTAGATCCACTTTTACATTCCACTTTTGAGTACTTTTCAAGCTATGAGTAGCTAACTTCCCTCTCATTGAGAGAGGGAGCTCTGTTGTACTTGATGAATTGATAATAGTGAAATTCTCTTTTCTTCATCTTCTCTTTGATTTGCTAGAAGGAATTTCAGTCTTAATGCTTAGTGTTCAATTATCTTGGGAAAGAGATTGAATGAAATTAGGTTTCATGGGAACCTTGGGAAAGGAAACATGAAACCATGCTTGAAATCCCTTCTCACACTTGAGTAGAATCTGGGTTTTGGTGATGGGATACGTGACATATAATCTCCCCTCTACTGGGCTCTACAAGGGTATGTGGTATAATCAGGGACCAAGCATATCTCTCTTAATGAGCAATTAGACCAAGGAATTGGCTATTGATCAAGATTTGAGAGATTAAGTCACCAAGGGATTGGGGCTCAATCAATCATGATTGCCAAGAGGTCAGTGAGTTGCATGATTGAAGAGGATCTAAGCTAGATTTGATCCAAAGAGACAACATCTCCCAATCTCAATGAATTCCCCCATTCTTATCTATCCGTTTCTTTACTGCTTAATTTTACATTCAGCAATTCCCCATTCCCTTTTACATTCAAGTCATTTATGATTCAGCACTTTACATTCAGCAATTTCCATTTCTGCACTTTATTGCTTTTCTTTACATTCTAGTCATTTACATTAACGTCATTTACAATTCTGCATTTCACAATGTTATTGATCCGCTTAACTAATTCATCAATCAATTAAAACTGCTTGGATTTGCCAATCTCTGTGGATACGATCCCACTCCACTGTGGGTTATTACTTGTCGATAATTTTGGTGCGCTTGCCAAAAGAACTAATTCACTAAATTTTTTAAAGGGGTATTGAATTTTGGTCATCAAGTTTTATGGCGCCGTTGCGGGGGATTGGCTTAAATTTGACAGTGATTAAATTGATTTGAGAGCTAGATTAAGCAATTTTATTTCCCTGCTATTTTAATTTTCTTTTATTTAGCATTTTTTTATTTTTTTCTTATTTTGAGCTCAATTTCCTTCTTCTTTGATTATCTATATTTCCACTCTTCTAATTGTTTGATCAATTGCACTACTCACACTAACAACCACTTTAACAAAAGTAATTCATTCATCCACTTTCTTTTTTGCTTTTTGCCTTGATTGGTTGTATGACAGGTAGGAGAAGCGGAGCTTCAACTTCCTTTGATTCTGAACCTGAGAGGACCCTCTTTAGATTAAGGTGGAAAGCAAGAGGGAAGAGAGTCGTTGGTGCTGAGGAAGAGGAAGAGTATTTTGAAACAAACATGGAGGAGAATATGGAGAATCACCATGAGGAAGAAGTTCATAACCATGCCAGAGGAGGCCTAGTCAATCATGATGGGCATGAAAGGAGAGTCTTAGGCTCCTACATCAACCCAAACCCAGGGAATTATGGCAGCAACATCCTAAAGCCAACAATTCATGCCAATAACTTTGAGCTGAAGCCTCAGCTCATCACACTTGTTCAGAATAATTGCTCATATAGAGGAAGTGCCCAAGAAGATTCTAATGAACATCTCAGCACATTCTTGAGGATATGTGATACTGTAAAGTCCAACGGGGTACACCCTGACATCTACAAACTACTCTTGTTCCCTTTCTCACTCAGAGATACGGCAGCAAAGTGGTTGGAATTATTTCCCAAGGATAGCCTAACTACATGGGAGGAGGTCATGAATAGATTCCTTGCAAGATTTTACCCTCCACAAAGAATTAATAGACTGAGAGCTGAGGTGAGGTACAAACTTTCAGACAACAAGATGGAGAAACACTCTATGAAGCTTGGGAGAGATTCAAAGATTTGACAAGAAGATGCCCACCCAAAATGTTCAATGAGTGGATACAACTACATATTTTTTATGAAGGACTATCCTATGAAGCAAAGAAGGCAGTGGATCATTCTTTAGGAGGCTCACTCAACAAAAAGAAAACCATTGAAGAGGCCATAGATGTCATTGAAACTGTAGCTGATAATGAGTATTTCTATGCCTCAAAAAGGACTCAGAAGAAGGGAGTGCTAGAACTCAACTCCGTAGATGCCTTGTAAGCTCAGAACAAAGCAATTGCAGCACAAATAGCAGCATTGACCAAGAGGATGGAGGCCAACCAAGCCTCAGTCATTCGAGATCAAACTCCTCAACAAGAAGGGAATGCATCAGAATCTGAAGGTGACTGGGAACAAGCTAATTATGTGCACAATTCATCCAGAACACCATATGATCCACACTCTAAGACATACAACCCAGGTTGGAAGAACCACTCAAACTTTGGGTGGGAAAATCAACAAAACCACAACAAGCCTTATCCATCAAATCAGCATCCCAACCACAACCCCAACCATCAAACAGGGAACCATATACCCTACCATAACTCACAAAACACATCATACTATAACAACCAACCCATACACAACAACCTCAATCAAGATGCACCATCCTTAACTATGCAACCATGCAAAATCAAGAGCAACTTTGAGAGGATGGAGGCTGCAATAGCACAACTATCATCCCAGATTTCAGGGGCAGTCTCCTCCCTCATGGACAAACAAGCACAAACTGACAGAAAGATAGATGCTAATCAAGAGGAATACAGGTCAAATCTGAAAAATCAAGGTGCAGCAATCTCAAAGTTGGATGCACAAGTGGGCATCCTGTCCAAGCAAATCCTACTTTCCACACACACATTTCCCAGCGATACCATGGCTAATCCAAGAGGGAAATGCAAAGCCATAACTCTAAGAAGTGGGAAGATTGTAGAGGAAGGAACCTCAAGCAAAGATAATCATGAAGATGTTGTATCAAAACATGGGAACGAGGATGAAAGGGAGACCCCAGCTTCACCTCTACCCAAACCAGTCTTGAAGCCTTATGTGCCAAAGGCACCATACCCACAAAGATTGAGAAAAGATGGGAAAGATGGCCAGTTCTCTAAGTTCCTAGAGATCTTCAAAAAGCTCCAAATCAACATTCCGTTTGCTGAGGCATTAGAACAAATGCCACTCTATGCCAAGTTCTTAAAGGAGCTTATAACCAAAAAAAAGGAACTGGGAGGCAAAAGAAACCATAGTATTGACTAAGGAATGCAGCGCTATCATACAGAAGAAGTTGCCTCAAAAGCTGAAAGACCTAGGGAGTTTTCAAATCCCCTGTATCATAGGGGACATTACTATTGAGAAAGCTTTGTGTGATTTGGGAGCTAGCATAAACCTTATGTCCCTAACTATGATGAGAAGGATGAAGATTGAGGAAGCCAAGCCAACAAGAATGGCACTCCAATTGGCTGACAGAACATTTAAGTTTCCACATGGGGTGGTGGAAGACTTGTTAGTGAAAGTAGGAGAATTCATTTTCCCTGCTGATTTCGTTGTGCTGGACATGGAAGAAGAGGCCAACACATCAATTACTCTAGGAAGACCATTTCGTTGTGCTGGACATGGAAGAAGAGGCCAACACATCAATTATTCTAGGAAGACCATTTCTAGCTACTGCTGGAGCCATCATTGATGTGCAGAAAGGGGAACTAGTCTTGAGATTACATGAAGAGAAAATGGTCTTCAACATTTTCAAAGCAATGAGTTACCCCAAGGAACCCATAGGAGAATGCATGTTGGTAGACACCATGGAACAGACAGTTCAAGAAGTTATGGAAGAAGAACAATATGGAGAAAGCATTGAGTTAGAACAAGCACCAGATGGGGAACTACCACAAACAACCATGAGGAACTCAATCATGCCAACTACCACAGACAACAAAGATGTAGAGTCACCAAAACTAGAGCTGAAAGCCTTACCACCCAGCTTGAAATATGCATATCTGGGTGCCAACAATACTCATCCAGTGATCATAAATGCAAGTCTGAGTAAGGAACAAGAAGAGGAACTTATCCAAGTGCTGAGACAACACAAGGATGCCATAGGCTGGACACTTTCAGATTTAAAGGGGATCAGTGATAAACCACTATTTCATGGTTTATCTTGTGCTCAATTGAGTGGATTTTATCAACTCTTTACCCACTTATTCATACTATTTGCCTGGTTTTACATTTGCCTTCCTAATTATGTGCTTTGATTGAAAACATGCTTCTTTGGCCTTAAGTTCCCTATGTTTAATCCTCTCTTATTACCATTAGATGCCTTGATATATGTGTAAAGTGTTTTCAGATATTATAAGGTAGGAATTGCTTGGAGGATGGGAAGGAAGCATGCAAAAGCGGAAGGAATACAATAAGTTGGAGAAATTGCTAAGCTGTCCAGCCTGACCTCTTCATACTCAAACGGCTATAACTTTAGCTACAGAGGTCCAAACGACACGGTTCTAGTTGCGTTGGAAAGCTAACGTCTGGGGCTTCGATTTGATATATAATTTACCATAGCTGCTCTGACGCCAGGTGATGCGAACGCGTGAGTCACGCGGACGCGTGACCTGGCAGGAACGTAACCCGCGCGGCCGCATGAGCCATGCGGCCGCGTCACTTTTCCGTGACCTGTACGGACCAAAAAGCGCTGGAAGTGACTTCTGGGCTATTTCTGACCCATTTTTCGGCCCAGAGAACATACATTAGAGGCTATAAAGTGGGGGAATGCATCCATTCATAATCATGCTTTTCATAATTCACTTTTCATGTTTTAGATGTAGTTTTTAGAGAGAGAGGTTCTCTCCTCTCTCTTAGGATTTAGAAATTAGGATTTTTAGAAATTAGTTTTAGGACTTCTCTTAGTTTTAGGAGTGACTCTCGATCCCAGGTTCAATGTTCTTTGTATTTATTTATTTTCAATGTTCCATGTTTAGATTGATTTTCTTAATTAATGTTATTTGAGATATTTCAGATTGATGATTGCAGTCTTTTATTTATATAAATAATTTGGATTTTCCTGTTACCCTTTTGGCTTTGGTTAAGTAATTGGTGACACTTGAGCTGTCAAATAAAGCAGTGGTTAAAATTGGGAGTTGCTAATTAATTTGACTTCCAATAACTCTAGCCTTTCCAAAGGAAAGACTAGGACTTTAGGTATCAAATTAATTAGTCCACTTGACCTTCCTTTGTTTAGTAAATGTTAACTAAGTGGGATTAAAATCCAATTCTCATCTCAATTGATAAGGATAGGACTTCCAGTTCTTATACCTTGCCAAGAGTCTATTTTACAGTTATTTATTTATTCTTATTGCTTTGAAAATATACTTGTGCCCATTGCCCAAATTCCAAAAACCCCAATTTTACCTTTTTCATAGCCAATAATAAGAACATACCTCCTTGCAATTCCTTGAGAAGATGACCCGAGGTTTAAATACTCGGTTATCAACTTTAAAGGGGTTTGTTACTTGTGACAACCAAAACGTTTGCACGAAGGGATTTCGATTAGTTTAGAAGCTATATCTACAACGCGAATATTTTTATAAATTCTTTACTAGCAAAAATCCTAACGTCAAAATGGCGCCGTTGCCGGGGAATTGCAAACGTGTGCCTTATTATTGGTTATTGTAAATATTTTTCAAAAAAATTTTTTTTTCCAGATTTTATTTTAAAATTTTTGTCTAAAAATTTTTCAAAAATCATCTCTTTTTCAAAATATTTTCTTTTTGTTAGTTTTTATTTTTATTTTCTCCTACTACCATGAACTCTCACCCCTTTGGCTATGAGTCTGGTTATAATTATGTTACAGGAAGAGGAAATTATAATGACAACATGCATCAAGGTTGGAACAATCAAAGATGGGAGGAGCCACAAGGATTTGATCAACCCTCATGGCAACAACCACCTCCAATGGACTATCAACAACCATTCTGTGATGCATATCAAGGCAATGGCTATGGTGAGCAATCTTTTGACTATCAACAACCACCACCATACGCCTATGAACTCCCTCCTCAACATAGCTTTGGACCACCATACTCACAAGTCCCTTTTCACCATTCACCTCCATATGACCCTAACCCTCATCCACCATACCAACCACCTTATGAGCCAAATGAACCATACACAGAACCACCACCTTTCCAACACAACTACTCTCATGAACCACCACCTCAATATTTACCATCTCCATATCATTATCAAGATGAACCACCTTCCTATTATGAACCCTCTCTCCCAACCAATGAATCCTCATATCCACCCCAACCTCCAATGGATGACAAACTTCGTGTTATTCTTCAAAGGCAAGAAAAGATGAATACGAGTGTGCTAAATTTCGTGGCCGCCTTAGGCGAGATAGTAAATATATTAGCTTCCCGACGTTCGGACACTCAAGGAACCCCATGGCTTCATGTGGACAATCTAATGAAGAACGTAGCATGAAGGAGACATTAGAAACTCCGGAGGACAATGCGGAACATGGCTTTGTATTGGAACAAGTGGAGAAAACCATAATAGTTGCAGAGGAAGAAATGGTTGAAGATTTAGGAGATGCAGAACCTCCATGGGAAAGTCTAGTCATAGAACCCCTTTCCAAAATGTTTGAAATTGATGCTGAGGAGGGTGTACAACCTCCAAGGCATATCACAGTTGAGGACTTGGAAGAGGTTGATCAAGAGATGGAGATTTGAGAAGAAGAAGCCAAACCTCTCATGCCCTTGGAAAGCAATAAAGAGGAGATTGAATTGGAAGAGAGCTACCAAGAAGAAGAGGTTGAAATTGAAGAAGCTTGCAAAGAGGTGGTAATTATCAGAGAAGAGCACAAGGGAGTGGAGCTTGCAATTTCATTAAAAATACCTCCCCTTAAGTTGCCATGATCCTTCACAACATTCAAGTGGATAAAATTCATATCCCTTAGCTTTCTAATTCCACTTGAGTACGGGCTACTGGAGACGGATGGTCAACTTAGAGCTCTTTGTGGCATTAAGAGTAAGAAGAAGATGGTCAGTGGTAAGATCTATCCGGTAAGGTTCATTATGGTTGGAAGCTCAAAATTTAAACGCAAAGGTTGGTATAGAGCTCAATTGAATGGGTTTAGGAAGTTTTTTGGACGCTTCAGTGAGAATTCTAAAGCTGAACCACCCGGATGGAATCATGATAATCAACTTGAAGACGGGTGCCGAAACAAGATTTGGGATCCCGGAGGATATTGGAATTGCAAACATTAGTGGAGATTCCTGGATCAGTACAAGCATAAGCCACCATGACAAGGAGCTCACCATATGTCCAACTTAAGGACTTTAACTAAAAGTGCTAGGTGGGAGACAACCCACCATGGTATGATCGTCCTTTTTCAGTTTTAATTTTAGTATGTTTTGTTTATTTTTTAAATTTTATTGAACCTGGAATCATGCATAGCATTCATATTAAGCGTTGCATTCTGCATATTGCATAAAAAAAGAGAAAACATGCACGCGACGCTGCACCGTTGCTGACGCGTCCGCGTCACTAGTGCGTTGGGAAGAAAAGACTTGAACAGAGAGTCACGCGAGAGCGTGGCTTGAGGCGTGCATTTAGCATACTTTAACCCCACGCGACCGCGTCATGTGGAACTTTGGCCTCCCACGCGAGCACGTCACCCACGCAGCCTCGTGCCATGAAAATCGACGTAAAAAAGGTGCATGGCCGAAAGTTATGCTGGAATTGGGCTGGACTCGTGCTAGAAGCCCAAGCCATCCCACGCGAACGCGTGCTTCACATGGCCGCGTCGTCTTTCAAAAAATGGCCATCCACGCGATCGCGTCACTCACGCGACCGCGTCACCCAGATTTTTGGCAAAATAAGATTTTGAACAGAAAGTTGCGTGAGCGCGTGGCTGCTCTCGCGCTAGTAGCATGAATTCACTCACGCGACTGCGTGCCCCACGCGGCCGCGTCACTTGACAATAGCGCCAACCGCGCGAACGCGTCACTCACGCATTCGCGTCGCCTGCGCCGCATAGCTTAGATCAGCCAAGATATCTTCTCTTTTCTCCCCCAAATCTAAATCTTTTCTTTCCCTTCTTATTTCTTTCTTCCTTCCTTTCTTTTTCTTCTTTTTTCTTTTAATTGGTGTTGGAAATTTATTTGGGTCATTATTTCCCATATTTTGCTTATGGATTATTTGGGATTTGTTTAAACAACTATATATTATTATAAGGGTGCTTGCATGTTCTAATTAATATTTTCCATACCTTATTTAACATGCATGCTATGTGTTTGTGAAAACGCCCATATGGCATTTTGCACTATTTTTAGATTTCTTTTAAATCTACTACTCTAAATGCCTGCTTTTCACATAAGCCCTTCTCTATTTTATTATTTAAATATAATTGTTTTTACAAATATATTATTAGTTTGGAAGACTTGGTAATCCAACTTTGACATTGAATGCTTGATCTCTGCTACTCATGCCTTTGCCAGCATGCCAATAAACATCTTGCATTTAACTGTCATCACATGCACTTACTATATTTCCATTGATGACTTTTCACATGTAGTCATGACCATGTGTTAACATAATTCTTCTTTACTGTGCATTGATTACCACCTTTCCCGCTC
>NC_029772.3:30150267-30179916 GCF_000817695.3 Arachis duranensis | reverse complement strand
AAAGAGCACTAGCTGAGGAACTACAACCCCCATCCACCTGCACATCTCAGCATGCACCGAGGACGGTGCAATCTTTAAGTGTGGGGAGGTCGATATCGATCTCCACGGGTTAGTTAGTCCCTTCTCAACACCAATTTTTGTTTTTCATTGTTGCATTTGCATGTTTGATTGCATGTTTATTTTTTTGTGCATATCTTACCACTTGGTTAAAGTAATAAAATTCTTTTAAGACCCTATCTTTGAAAATTTTCACTAATTTAAATTGAAAAATTTTTATGTTAAAACTTGTTGGAAGTTGTATTTGGAACATGGTTTTTGAGCTAAAGAACACACAACCTGTGAGATTTGAGCTTATTTATATGGTTACATTATTTAACCCTAAATATTTTATTTTATTCCTGTGTGTTTCCTTCTCTATGATTGTGATCTATATTTTGTTCCAATCTATATATCCATTATTTAGTGTATTTACATGCTTGCATATGATTGAGGCCATTGTTTGATTTTCGCTCACTTATCCCAAATAAGCCTACCCTTTAAATCACCCTTGTCAGCCACTTTGAGCTTTTTAATCCCCATTTGTTCTGTATTTTACCACATCACTAGCCTTAAAGCAGAAAAACAATTAAATATCCCAATTGAATCTTTGGTTAGCTTAAGATAGGGATTGTGTAACAATTAAGTGTGGGAAAACTGTGGGAACATGGGTTAATAAGGGAATGTATCATGTTTCTAATTTATTTGAATATTGGGAATTTGGAAACCTACTCATGAAAAACCAAAATAGAAAAATAATGGAAAATCCATGTGCATTGATAAGTTATGTTTGCTTTTATGATTCAAAAAAAAATTCAATAAATAAGCAAACAAATAAGGGGACAGAATTACCCCAATGTCAAGTTGAAAGATCAATGTACATGTGATAAAAGTAAAGAAATATCAATAATTTGGTACATGAGTATGAGAATCATACAAAAGTGGGAATTATGGGAGGCTAAGTATAATTTTAAAATTTTTATAGAGTATGTATATGTTAGGTGAGATCTTAGACTACTCAAGAATTCACTTTATAAAGATCACTTGGCCATACATATATCCTTACCTTTACCTCAGCCCCATTACAACCCTAAAAAGACCTCATGATGTTTGCATTGGTATGCTAAATATTTGTTGATTGGCTAGATGAAGAACAAGGTTTTGAAAGCATGACTAGGGAAGATTAGAGTGATTTACCCTATACACTAGAGAGATTAAAGTGATATACACTACCAGTGAGGGTTCAGTGCTTAATTCTATGTTCCCTACTTTCATGAGCTATCTTCTTACAAGTTTACTTGTCTTTTATTGTATAATTTGAATTAGTGAAATCTGATTTATGTTTGTCTTGGAGAACTTATTTATTTTTAACCAAAGTAGGTAGAAGCATTTCACATTTAGTTGCATTCATATAGATAGGATTGCATTTCATACTTTCTACTATTCCTCTTCATCTTTATAGCTTTTCTTGAGCTTAGCATGAGGACATGCTATTGTTTAAGTGTGGGGAGGTTGATAAACCACTATTTCATGGTTTATTTGGTTCTCAATTGAGTGGATTTTATCAACTCTTTACCCACTTATTCATACTATTTGCATGGTTTTACATTTGCCTTCCTAATTATGTGCTTTGATTGAAAACATGCTTCTTTGGCCTTAAGTTCCCTATGTTTAATCCTCTCTTATTACCATTAGATGCCTTGATATGTGTGTTAAGTGTTTTCAGATATTATAAGGTAGGAATGGCTTGGAGGATGGGAAGGAAGCATACAAAAGTGGAAGGAATACAATAAGTTGGAGAAATTGCTAAGCTGTCCAGCCTGACCTCTTCGCACTCAAACGGCTATAACTTTAGCTACAGAGGTCCAAATGACGCGGTTCTAGTTGCGTTAGAAAGCTAACGTCCGGGGCTTCAATTTGATATATAATTTGCCACAACTGCTCTGACGCCAGGCAACGCGAATGCGTGAGTCACGCGGACGCGTGACCTGGCAGGAACGCAACCCGCGCGGCGGCCGCGTCACTTTTCCGCGACCTGTACGGACCAGAAAGCGCTGAAAGTGACTTTTGGGCTGTTTTTGACCCAGTTTTTGGCCCAGAAAACACAGATTAGAGGCTATAAAGTGGGGGAATGCATCCATTCATAATCATGCTTTTCATAATTCACTTTTCATATTTTAGATGTAGTTTTTAGAGAGAGAGAGGTTCTCTCCTCTCTCTTAGGATTTAGAAATTAGGATTTTTAGAAATTAGGATTTAGGACTTCTCTTAGTTTTAGGAGTGACTCTCGATCCCAGGTTCAATGTTCTTTGTATTTATTTATTTTCAATGTTCTATGTTTAGATTGATTTTCTTAATTAATGTTATTTGAGATATTTCAGATTGATGATTGCTATCTTTTATTTATATAAATAATTTAGATTTTCCTGTTACCCTTTTGGCTTTGATTGAGTAATTGGTGACGCTTGAGCTGTCAAATAAAGCAGTGGTTGAAATTAGGAGTTGCTAATTAATTTGAGTTCCAATAACTCTAGCCTTTCTAAAGGAAAGACTAGGACTTTAGGTATCAAATTAATTAGTCCACTTGACCTTCCTTTGTTTAGTAAAGGTTAACTAAGTGGGATTAAAATCCAATTCTCATCACAATTGATAAGGATAGGACTTTCAGTTCTTATACCTTGCCAAGAGTCTATTTTACAGTTATTTATTATTTTTATTGCTTTGAAAATATACTTGTGCCCATTGCCCAAATTCCAAAAACCCCAATTTTACCTTTTTCATAGCCAATAATAAGAACATACCTCCCTGCAATTCCTTGAGAAGACGACCCAAGGTTTAAATACTCGGTTATCAATTTTAAAGGGGTTTGTTACTTGTGACAACCAAAACGTTTGCACGATGAGATTTCTGTTAGTTTAGAAGCTATATCTACAACGCGAATATTTTTATAAATTCTTTACTAGCAAAAATCCTAACGTCAATCAGTCCTTCAATGTGCATGCACAAAATCTTACTTGAAGGGGATGCCAAACCCTCAAGACAGCAACAAAGGAGGCTGAACCCAACTATGAATGAAGTGGTTCAGAAAGAAGTGCTGAAATTATGGCAAGCAGGGGTGATCTACCCCATCTCAGACAGCTCTTGGGTAAGCCCGGTGCAAGTGGTCCTTAGAAGGGAGGGATCACTGTTGTGGCAAATGAGAAGAATGAATTGATACCCACAAGAACAGTGACCGGATGGCGTATGTACATTGACTACCAGAAACTTAATGAAGCCACCCGAAAGGATCACTTTTCCCTGCCCTTCATGGACCAAATGCTTGAAAGATTGGCAGGACATGAGTACTACTGTTTTCTAGATGGATATTTGGGCTACAACCAGATTGTTGTAGACCCCAAGGATCAGGAAAAAATTTCATTTACTTGTCCATATGGCATTTTTGCTTATAGGAAGATGCCCTTTAGATTGTGCAATGCACCTGCCACATTCCAAAGGTGCATGCTCTATTTATGGACGATTTCTCTATGTTTGGGGACTCATATTCTGATTGCCTATACCATCTTTCTCTTGTGCTAAAAAGGTGTCAAGAAACCAACCTGGTTTTGAACTGGGAGAAGTGCCATTTTATGGTAACTGAATGGGTGGTTCTTGGTCACAAGATTTCAAAAGATGGCATAGAAGTAGACAGAGAAAAGTGAAAGTAATTGAAAAATTACCTCCACCTTGCAATGTCAAAGCAATCAAAAGCTTTTTGGGACATGCTAGGTTCTATAGGAGGTTTATTAAAGATTTTTCAAAGATTGCAAAACCCCTTAGCAACCTACTTGTCTCAAATACTCCCTTTGTTTTTGATAGAGAATGCATGGTAGCCTTTGATGAACTCAAAAAGAAACTCTCCTCTGCACCTATTATAGCACCACCAAGCTGGGATCTTCCCTTTGAACTAATGTGTGATGCATCTGATTTTGCTGTTGGTGCTGTTCTAGGACAGAGGAAAGACAAGCTAGTACATGTTATTTACTATGCTAGCAAGGTCCTTAATGAGAATCAAAGGAACTATACCACCACAGAGAAAGAACTTTTGGCCATAGTTTTTGCTTTTGATAAATTTAGATCATATCTCATTGGCTCAAAAGTAATTGTGTTCACTGATCACGCATCACTCAAATACTTGCTTACCAAACAAGAATCTAAGCTCAGATTGATAAGGTGGATCCTGCTGCTCCAAGAATTTGATATAGAGATTAAGGATAGGAGCGGAGCAGAGAACAAGGTAGCTGACCACCTCTCAAGGATCCCATAAAAAGAAGAAATACAGCAAGTAGCAGTAAATGAAAGCTTCCTGATGAACAATTGATGATGATTCGAGTAGCCCCTTGGTTCGCAGACATAGCTAATTTCAAGGCTAGTGGGGAGCTACCAACTAATATTAATAAGCACATAAAAAGGAAGCTAATCAAGGATGCCAGACACTACATCTGGGATGACCCCTATTTGTTCAAAAAGTGCAATGATGGTGTCCTAAGAAGGTGTATATCCCATGAAGAAGGGCAGAAAGTGTTATGGTAGTGCCATGGGTCAGCATATGGAGGTCACTTCAGTGGAGAAAGGACAGCAGCAAAAGTGCTTCAATCCAGATTTTACTGGCTAACAGTATTTAAAGATGCCAAGTAAATGGTGTCAAGGTGTGATGAATGTCAAAGAGCTGGTAATCTAACCAAGAGGAATGAGATGCCATAGTAATACATACTAGAGCTGGAACTAATTGATGTATGGGGAATAGATTTCATGGGACCATTCCCAACCTCATACTCAAATAGCTACATATTAGTGGCTGTTGATTATGTTTCAAGATGGGTAGAGGCCATAGGTACTGCAACAAATGACAACAAGGTTGTGATGAGCTTCTTGAGAAGGAACATCTTCAGCAGATTTGGAGTTCCCAGAGCTCTCATTAGTGATGGAGGATCACACTTCTGCAACAAACAACTGGAAGCACTCCTTCTCAGATATGGAGTCAAACACAAAGTGGCAACTCCATACCACCCACAGACCAACGGGCAAGCCGAGATCTCCAACAGAGAGATGAAACGAATCCTTGAAAAAACTGTTGGAAGCTCAATAAAGGACTGGTCTAGGAAGCTAGACGATGCTCTATGGGCCTACAGGACAGCCTTCAAAACCCCCATTGGGATGTCACCATACCAACTAGTATTTGGTAAGGCCTGTCACCTACCAGTTGAAATGGAGCACATAGCCTTCTAGGCTCTAAAACTACTGAATTTTGATGAGAAAGCTGCTGGAGAAAAGAGATTAATGCAACTCAATGAGCTGGAGGAGTTTAGAAATCAAGCATATGAGAATGAAAAAATCTACAAAGAGAACACAAAAAGGTGACATGACCAAAAGATAGCAAGAAGGGAGTTCACTGAAGGACAGAAGGTGTTACTCTACAACTCAAGACTCAAGTTCTTCCTTGGGAAACTTAAGTCTCGATGGTCAGGACCTTTCACCATACTCAAAGTGTTTCCCTATGGTCATGTGGAGCTCATGGAAGACAAGACTCAGAGAACTTTTTTTGTCAATGGCCATAGACTTAAACACTACTTGGGAGGCTCCTTGGAGGAGCAGAGAGAGAGCTACAAGCTCAGCTAAAGATGAAGGAATGTCAAACTAATGACAATAAAGAAGCGCTAGTTGGGAGGCACCCCAATACTTTATCCTTTTTTGATTTAATTGATTTTCTTAAAAGTAGTTTAAATTCTTTAGATAGTTTAATTTTCAGCATTTAGGATTAGTTGCAATTGTAGATTAGAAAGTTGATATTAGCTTTGATAGTTAGATCTTCATTACACTCTCTTATTTTTTTATTTCTACTTGGGAGTTGCAACTTGATGAATGCATAACTAATGATGAGTGAATGGGCTGAGAACTAGTTAAAGTGCTAAGTTTGGTGTGGCCTCTCACCACTTAATATAGGCTTACAAACAATTAATAGTTTGATTTTGAAGAGTAAGCCCAGAAATTAAGTTTGGTATGGCTACCACCAATGATATCACAGCAGCCCAAATCACCCAATTTGAAAGCACTTAATGCTTTGAGTAAGAACATGAACATGATTTAATGAGTTCAGAGGAGTTGGAATCAAACGAAAATGAAAAGATTGATGCTATTCCACTCTTATGAACACATTAAACACACAATGATGAAACCAATTTATTGAGATGCCAAAGAATTAAGTTTGGTGTCCCAAGGGACATCCATCAGTTGTAACCCAATTTGTTCTTGATGAGAAAGAATGTGAAGGAGTTATTTTATCATCACTAATGGGTTCAATTTCAATTTCAGGAGAGAAGATGGGGCCCACATGGTAAACGACTCACAAAACAAGGAAGTCAAAGTGTACTTGCACTTTTGAACTCAACACACGTAGAAGAAACTATGAGAAAAGAGTTGGCGCCTCTTCCCACGCTAGGCGCCACTTTCCAAAGTGGGAAAACATTTAATCTCTTTTATTTCCTACCTTCGAACCACATCATTCACCCATTATAAAAGCCTCACTCTCCCACTTCAACAACCCCTACACCACTCACCTTCGCTTCTCTTTTCATATTCTACTATCCCTTACTTTCTTCTTTTTCTTGATTGGGACAATCAAGTACTAAGTTTGGTGTTGGAGCAAAATATTATTTTTCCTTCTCTTTCTTTCAACTTATCCCATTTTTTTTCACACTCTCCCAACCTAATGGCACCACCAAAAAGCTCAACCTCAAAGAAAAGAAGAACCAAGGAACCAACCTCTGGATCCTCAAGCTCTTTTAATGACTACAAGTTCCTCTCCGTATTCAACCAAAATCAATTTTATGGTTGGGTGAGTGAGAGGGAAATTATTCCAGAAGTTGGGTTTCAACTAGGGAGGAATAAACACATCGAAATCAACATTGAGATTGAACAGAGGGGTTGGTCACTTCTATGCAACCCACCAAGGAAAGTGGTAGAAAGCTTGGTGAGGGAGTTCTATGCCAACGCATTACCTCAACCAGGGCAACAATATGGCTACATTAGCTATGTGAGAGAGAAATCCATTGACTACAGCCCCTCTGGCATAGAAAGAATGCTAATGGTGAAGAGGACAAGCTCCACTCGGAGCTATGAAGAGAGAATGAAACAGTAAGACCCTGGGTTTGAGGAGATTCTGAGTGAAATCTGTGTGATGAATGTGCATTGGATCAATGACAAGGATGGGATACCCAACCAATTGAGGAGAAGAGATTTGAGCCCCCAAGCTAGAGGGCGGATAGAATTTGTGAGGAGGTCCCTGATCCCCACATCCAACATTTCAGAGGTGACTAAGGAGAGAGTTGTGCTTATCTACATCATCATGAAAGGAGAAAACATCAATGTGGGGGAGATGATCGCCAACAACATCAATAAAGTGCTGAAAAGCACCAGTGACAACACACGGTTGGCATTCCCCAGTATTATACAAAGGCTTTGTGATAAGGCTGGAGTTGAAAAGATTATTGATGAGGTGCTTGTGAAGCAAGACAAGTTCATAACTGCCAAGAAGATAGCCAAAGTTGTGGCTATCCATCCACTCAACAGGGCTAGAGAACGAAGAGCTCATGCTCATGAACCACAACAACAATAAGAAGAAGGAGAGGCAGAAGAGCAACCTCAATTTTTAGTACTTCAACCACCACCATACTACCAATATCAAAAATTTCTAGAGGGATTTAACTGGGAGCAATTGCAAGGAGATGTACACCAAATGAAAGGAGATCTACACCACTTGAGGGAAGATGTCAACCAATTCAAAGAGGCTCAACAACAAGAATGGAGCCAAGTCAACCAAAACATCCAACAACTCCAAGAGAATTGGGAGCATATGAGGAAGGAGCAACAGGAACAATTTGACTGGGGAGAGGTGCAAAGCGTACTGGAGAAAGTAACAGAGCAAGGCAAGTGGCAACAGAGGAACTTGGCTGAATTCAGGCATCTCTATGATGCCAAGACCATATCCAGGAGGCAGTATGACATCAACACACAAGCAAAGCTGAATCACTTGTGTAACGCTATTGCCGCTCTGAACCTAGGATATCCAACCTTCATGCAAGGGATGGAAGAGCTAAGTGCAAGACAAGAAGAAATCCTAGCCAACATAAGGAAGATGAGAAAAACTACATGAGAAGGCTAGGATTTTGGAAGCCCAAGGATACCAAAGCTCAAGAAGGTTCCTCCAAGCCGGGTGAAGGTGGCTCATCCCCTCCCAAGAAGAAGGACAAATGAAAGGGGCCAATGAACTGAAGATGAAGCTGCTCAAGGTTGTTGAGTCCCATGGTTGACACTTTCCAATTTCTAAATTCTATTTAAGCTTTTGTTTTATTTATGTCTTGAATAATCATGCTAGGATAGTTTATGTTTTATGCTTAGTTTCAATTCCTGTTTGAAGTCTTTATGAGTTTTTTTTACAAGAAAGAAAATGCCATGTATTTCAAGTCTTAATTACAACTTAAATAAAAGTAGAGCTTGCTTCCATAAGAGTTACTATGAGTTGTGCAAAAACAATAAGAGAGAACAAAGCCAAGAAGGATCATCAAACAAACTAAGAAACTAAGTGTAGAACCTTGGATGAACTAAAAAGAAAATGAGTCATGGAGAGTAACTAATCCTAGAAGGTATAACAAAGCGAAGACTAATGGGTGTTCCTTGAATATCCATAGAACCAAGAGGTAGTAAGCAATAAAGACCCAAGGCTCTAAGCATCAACTACTGGGATAGAAAAAAATAAAGAAACATTAAAAAGCTCAAAAATAATCAATGATCCTAGTAAATGCTTGTGGTGAAGATGTGTCAAGAAGAGACATGGGCAAGTAGATTGTTAGGGGTGTTTCAACACCCAGTACCCTAAAACCAACTGGTTTGGGAGTGCTAGTTGAAAGCCTAATTAAAGGGTTGTCTTAAGACAAAACACTTAGAGTCGTGGTCAAGAAAGCAAAATAACCTTTACTACCTCAAGGTGACAATCAATAGAAAGGACCCCTAAAGCCTATACCTGAGGGAACCCTCAAGGATTCAAGAGCTTTCCATGACAATTAAAGTATTCATGCATGTGTTAGACACTTAGTTTTGCTCTTTGTTGTTTTACAATCATTCGAAGCCAAGGCCTCAATATATAAAAGTTTACTGACATTGATTTGCTTGGGACAAGCAAAGCTTAAGTTTGGTGTTGTGATGACTTGCATCATCTACCCTTCTTTCTTGCATAAAGAAGACCATAAAGGAGCATAAATCTCATTTGATCAGTACAATTCATGCATTATTTAATGAATATTATGGTACACTACTTTGAGATGAGTTGTGCTAATTTTCAGGTGAAAAAGGACATAAAAAATGGGAAGAAGACAAACAAGAAGCTGGGAGTGTGAAACTTGCGTGCCACTTGAGAGCAAATGCCACAAAAATGCACTGGCGTAGCACGCCAGGAGCTAAGCATGGCACGCCAGTACTAAAATCCAAAAGGGAGATCCAAGCATGCAGGTGGGCGTGGCACACCAGGGACTGGGCGTGGCACGCTAGCACAAAATTTCAGAGAGCAAAATGGAGAACACAAAAGGGGCATGGCACGCCAGGTTGGGCGTGGCACGCCTGGCCTATCAACTACTATGGGCGTGCCACTTGGTGTTGAAGGCGTGGCACGCCAGCTCCAAAAAGTCACTTTGGGGTGTCACTTGAAAACCCAGGCGTGGCACGCCAAGCTTGAAGAGTGCACAAATACATGGGTATGCCACTTGAGCAGCACGGCATGGCACGCTAGTACAATGATCCAGAGAAGGGGATGAAGGCAATTGAAAACTGGGCATGCCACTTGAAGTCGAAGGCATGGCACGCCAATACCTCAACCTCACTTCGGTGTGCTACTTGAGCAACCAGGCGTGGCACGCTAATACACAAGACAACATGAGCAAGGACTGGGCGTGCCACTTGGTGTCGAAGGTGTGGCACGCCAATCTGAGCATGTCACTATAGCGTGCCACTTGAAGGCCGAGGCGTGGCACGCCACTTACTGGAATGAGACAAGATCATGGGTGTGGCACGCCAACCTTTGGGCGTGGCACGCTGGTATAACTTTCCAGGGAAGATGGAAAAAGCAAATTACATGGGGCGTGCCACTTGGTATCGAAGGCGTGGCACGCCATTCACTATTCTTCACTAAGGTGTGCCACTTGATCAACCAAGCGTGGTACGCCAGTGTCATTCAGAGGCCAAATAAGCATTGGAGCGTACCACTTGAGTTCGTGGCATGGCACGCCAAGCAGAGGAACCATTCACTCACGAAGGGCGTGGCACGTCAGACCCTGGGCGTGCCACGCTAGTGCAACTTTCCAGAAGAGCTAGCCAATAACACAACAAGGGCGTGGCACGCTAGACCCTGGGCGTGCCACGCTAGTTTAAGTTTCCAGAGGCAAAGGAAATTGGAAAAAGCAAAGGGCGTGCCACTTGAGTTCGAAGGCGTGGCACGCCAAGGTTGACTAAGGGACGAGCGTGCCACTTGAAGGATTGAGCGTGGCACGCCAAGCTATTTTGAAGGGCACGTGACACGCCGGTGATGCGCCAGCCACATGTCAGCTACGAAGTCACGCTTATTGAGTGTTTTCTTTCCCTCCAAAAATTTAATTTTTCCTTTTTCACTTTTGTAATTCTTTTATTTTCACTAGGAGTAGTATAAATACCCCTAAGGAGTACTGAAGAGGGGTTAAGCAGTTAGTTCTAGATCTACTTTTACATTCCACTTTTGAGTAATTTTCAAGCTATGAGTAGCTAACTTCCCTCCCATTGAGAGAGGGAGCTCTATTGTACTTGATGGATTTATAATAGTGAAATTCTCTTTTCTTCATCTTCTCTTTGATTTGCTAGAAGGAATTTCGGTCTTAATGCTTAGTGTTCAATTATCTTGGGAAAGAAATTGAATGCAATTGGGTTTCATGGGAACCTTGGGAAAGGAAACATGAAACCATGCTTGAAATCCCTTCTCACACTTGAGTAGAATTTGAGTTTTGGTGATGGGATACGTGACATATAATCCCCCCTCTACCTGGCTCTACAAGGGTGTATGGTATAATCAAGGACCAAGCATATCTCTCTTCATGAGCAATTAGACCAAGGAATTGGCTATTGATCAAGATCTGAGAGATTGAGTCACCAAGGGATTGGGGCTTAATCAATCATGATTGCCAAGAGGTCAGTGAGTTGCATGATTGAAGAGGATCTAAGCTAGATTTGATCCAAAGAGGCAACATCTCCCAATCTCAATGAATTCCCCCATTCTTATCTATCTGTTTCTTTATTGCTTAATTTTACATTCAGCAATTCCCCATTCCCATTTACATTCAAGTCATTTATGATTTAGCACTTTACATTCAGCAATTTCCATTTCTGCACTTTATTGCTTTTCTTTACATTCTAGTCATTTACATTTACGTCATTTACAATTCTGCATTTCACAATCTTATTAATCCGCTTAACTAATTCATCAATCAATTAAAACTGCTTGGATTTGCCAATCTCTGTGGATACGATCCCACTCCACTGTGAGTTATTACTTGGCGATAATTTTGGTGTGCTTGCCAAAAGAACTAATTCACTAAATTTTTGAAAGGGGTAGTGAATTTCGGTCATCATTTATGTAGTTTTATGAAGCCCTAGTTATTGAGTATTGTGTATATTATGTGAAATTAGTGTGGATTGAGTATTATAGGCATTGAATTGATCATTGGTGGTGCTTGAGCTTGGTGGAGGTGATCTTGGAATCTGGACTTGGTGGACTTCAGGTTTGAGAGTTTAGTTTTGACTTCATTAAGGTACGATTTAAGTTTTATTTAAATATCATGTAATGTGACATGAAGTCCTAGGCTAGACGCCCCTAGGAATAAGATCAAATTGCATGATTAAATGAAATTAAAATGTTGTAATTGATGAGTTGTTGGATTTGATTCTGAGTGGTGATTGGTTGCTTATGAGTTATTGATTGAAATTGATAAGTTGATATATTGATGAGTTGATGAATTGGAATGTGAGAAATATGATGTGAAATAATAGTTGAGTTGGTAGTTATTTGATGACGATAGAAATTGTTGGAATGAATGATTAGGTTTGTGATTGTGTTGGAGATTGTGGAATTTGTTGTTGATGAAATAAGGCTTTTAATGATTTTTATAATTGGAAGTTAAATTTCTAGGTGATGAATGGTTATGATGGTAAAGAATGATGATATGTATATTGATACTATGTAGGGATTGCTTTAGAATGATTTTGGTTTGTTTTTGAGATAAAGAGATGATTAGGTTTGAGGAAATCAGGAAGTTCTATTTTTGGGAAAAAATGGATTTTTGACCAACTTCGTGGTGCGTGAATTAGGATTTCACATAGCCTAACCGGCAAGTGCACCGGGTCATCCAAGTAATACCTCTGGTGAGTGAGGGTCGATCCCACGAGGATTGTCAGACCGAGCAAACAATGGTTTTTAGGTTAGTTTAGTTAGGCGAATCAGAAAGGAGGGTTTTGATAGTTGAAACATATAAAATAGTAAATAAGCAAGTAAATAAAGCAAATAAGATGTTTGGTGTAAAAACAGTATGAGAAAATAGCTAAGGCTTCGGAGACGTTTATCGTTTTGGATTAAAAGTTTTAACCAACTATTTTAATAATATACGATTCATTCTATGGCAATCCGTAAATGTCTAAACCCTAATCTCTTAGTGATTTAGCCTCCTCTAACCCTCATCAACTGCCACTCTCATGATCACTTAATTTCGATTCAAGGGTTAAGTTCAAAAACTAGTTGATGGCTACAAAAACCCTAATTGCCCAAAGCTAACAGGATTATACGTCACATATCGCAATTAGTTAATGTAATTAGCAATTTAAGAGGAATTTGTTTTCAAGCTGTAGTTCAAGCGAGATAACTCTCTCGAGAATCACAAGAACACATGTAAAATAAGGGTTATACTCTCGTTCCACCCAAATTCATAAGATTAAGAATGAAAACAATCCTTAGAATTGAATCAAAACATTAATTAAAATAGAAAAGCAATAGTTCTAATCCATAGAAATAAACAGAGCTCCTAACCTTAACCAAGAGGTATAGTTGCTCATGAATTATAGAGGAACTAGGGTTCTGAAAACGTGTGGAAGGGCGAAGATCCGAATCCCCCCTAATGGGTGAATCTTTTTCCTTTTATACTAACGTAATTTGATTTGAAAATAAAATAGAATAATAAATTCTAGGCCTAAAAGATTTTGTTTGTAAATAAAATTACTAAAATATGATAAAAGATAACACTTAAAAGCTAAATCCCACTAAAGATGCTCCCTTGGGTGAGTTTGAGCCATCTGCTGGCATTTTTCTGGCATTTTGCACCGGCAAGGGGAGTTCTGGCATTTTTTTTGGCGTTCTGCACCAGGAGTGGGCGGTGAGTTCTATCCTCTTTGGGTGCTAAACACCATGCTCAGCATTTAGCACCAAATTTGGCTATGATTCCAGAAGAAAGGTATAAACTATTAAATATAGTTAGAAATCTCTGAAATTTGGTTTTCCAATGCCATTAAAATCGTGTCAGTTGGACCTCTGTAGCTCAAATTATACTCGTTGGAATGCAGGGAGGTCAGGGTTGACAGCATCTACTTTCTTCCTTTGTTTTTGCATAAAAATCTGCCAAATTCGCCTGAATTTCATCTGAAATAATAAAAACACTAAAACAACTCAAAGTATCATTGAAAGAGGATTTTTTCACTAAAATATAATAAAACTTAATAAATTCTAACTAAAATAACTAGAAAATTAAGGGAAAAAGGGTACAAGATGCTCACGCATCACAACACCAAACTTAAACTGTTACTTATCCTTAAGCAACCAAAACAATATAGGACCAAGAAGAGAAAATGCCTAAGACTCGAGTGTTCCTTTAACCTTAGATCTAGTCACTGAGTGAGGCTAATGACTGGTGCGTGAAATTAAAACACACACAACTTCACTGGCAAGTGCACTGGGTCATCCAAGTAATACCTCAGGTGAGTAAGGGTCGATTCCATGAGAATTGTTGGATTGAGCAAGCAATAGTTATCTTGCTGGACTTAGTCAGGCAAAAAGTAAAGAGAGTAGTTGTCGAAAGCACATGAAACAAAATAATAAAGAAAAGCAATTAAAGGTTGCTGTAAAATCAATTTAGGAAAATAGTTAAGGTCTCGGAGATGTTTATCTTTTCGGATTAAAACTTCTTACTAACTATTTTAACAATGAATGATTCATTCTATGGCAAACTGTAAGTGATTAAACCTTAATTCCTTAGCAATTTAACCTCCTCTGATCCTCATCAAGCGCCATGGTCAGTGGTCATTCAATTCGAATTGGAGGGTGAAGTTCAGAAAATTAGTTTATACCACAAAGGTCCTAATCACCCCAGATCCCGACTGAACAGATGTTCCCATGTCCCCAACGAGTTATGGATTAGCCATCTAGGAGGTGTGTTCTCAAGCTGTAGTTCAAGTGACCTTGGTCAGAGTATCACAATAACTCATGGAGAAAAAGGGTCATACTTCCGTTCCACCTAGTTTCATTTAGATTAAGAACGAGACACACCTTAGAATTAAATCAAACATATATTAAAATAGAAAGGTAATAATATTAATCCATAGAAATAAACAGAGCTCCTAATCTTAACCATGAGATTTAGTTACTCATAAATTTACAAAGAAAAAAAGATTCTGAAAAGTTATGGAAGAAGAACTGAAGTAATGTCCCAAAACCTACTGGATGTTCTCCTATATATAATAAATTCTAAACTTAAAAGATATTATTTAAAATAAAAATTATAAAGATAAAATAAGATAAGTCTAAGAAGTGCTAAAATCTCTTGGAGGCCCAATAGCATGTGAAACAGACAGCAAGCTGGTGTTCAATGCCAAGATTGGAAGTTGAACGCCCAAAAGGGAGTAGTGCCTTTGCCTTCATGCCCCCTTGCTGGCGTTGAACGCCAGGTTGGGCGTTCAACGCCCAAGGGGGAGCTGACAGCTTTTTCGTTCCTTGCTCCAAACTTCTCCAAACTGCTCCAAATCTCACCTAAAACCATAAGAAAGACAAGGAAAACTCAAAGTAGTATCAAAGGTGAATTTTGCACTAAAACATAATAAAACTTAATAAAATCTAACTAAAGACAATATAAAAACAACTAGAAAAAGGGTATAAAATGTTCACGCATCAATGACACTCTAATTCTGAATAAGTTTGGCATCTCACTATCCTTTGAAGCTCAGAAGCATTGGTATGCTTCAGAACTAGAACTCAGATGATATTATAGATTCTCTTCTTTAGGCTCTAATTGATTCTTGAACACAGCTTTTTCTTTTTTTCTTTGGGTGCTTTGCACCTTGAGCCTACCCGTGACTCTAGGTGTTTTGTCTTCAAGGTTAACTTGATACATGAACACCACAAGCACTTAACTAGGGAACTCCTTGAGTTCTAATTTTTCATTTTTTTTCTTTTATTTCCCCCAGAGAGTTGTGCTCAAAGCCTTAGGCATACTCTGTAACAGCAATGGGTCATGACTTTAAGTGTTCAGTCTCAAAGGTTACTTGACACCTTCAAACCACAAGCACATGGTTAGGTGATGAGCGGATATTTTATATGCTTTTTGGCATCATTTTCATATAGTTTTCAGTATATTTTGTTTAAGTTTTGTTAAGTTTTCATAGGTTTTAGTGTAAAATTCACATTTTTGAATTTTACTTTGAGTTTATGTGTTTTTATGCAATTTAAGGTATTTTATGGCTGAAATTGAAGAGCTGAAGCAAAAGTTTGATTCAGAGGGAGAGAAAGTGCTGCAGATGTGGTCCGGATCTGACCTCCTTGCACTTTAAAGAGCTTTACAGGCGCTACAGAGATCCAAATGGAGAATTCTCAATAGTTGTGGAAAGCTAACATTTAGAGCTTTCCAGAAATATATTAGTCTATGCTTTGCTTCATAATCGAAGGCCCAAAACTGGCGTTCAACTCCAGCCTCCTGCCCTATTCTGGCGTCCAGCACCCAAAGGAGAAGAGACCAGCGTCCAACGCCCATAACGGACCCCCTAGCCAGCATTCAATGCCTTAGAGGCCTTCTAGCACGTGGATCTCAATCAAGCTCAGCCCAAACACTCACCAAGCAGGCCCCAGAAGAGGATTTTAGCACTAAAATAATGTTTTACCCTTCTTATGTAATCCTTTGTTATTAGATTAGTATATATAGAACAAGGATCACCCTTGTTTAGAACTTTATGCCATATTTTCAAATTTCACATTTTATTTTCTGTCAGTATGAGTTTCTAAACCTCTTAGATTGAGGGGAGGAGCCTTGCTGAGTTTTATGGATTAATAAAGTACTACTGTTGTAATTCAATACGTGTCTGATTCTCTATTCTAAGATGTATATCCGTTCTTCATCATTATGAATGCGTTGAACTGGCACAAGGTTATCTCATTCTACAGAGGTTCAGAGTGAGTCTTTCATCGGACAATGATGAACCACCAGCTGGATCATACATCTCTTAGATGGCTAATCCATGACTTCGTTGGGGACTTCTCGAGACACCAGTTCAGCCAAGGTACAGAGAGATTAGAGTCTTTGTGGTAGAGGCTAGAACCAAAGGCACAACATTCCCTGATCTAGAAGATTTGACCTTGTCTGTGGCGTTTTGAGTAAGATCACTAAAGAGAATAAACTGCATGAGCTTTACCCTCAATCAGAATGGATCCACACTAAGCCTGGAGTTCAGATCTGGAGGAGCATTGACGACCTCTTAACAAAGGCGTTGATCACATACAGCCTACCATACAAGAAATCATTCACATTTGAAGAAGACAGTAAGACTGAAATTAATCCAGAAGAACAAAGCATCTCCAAGCCTTAACCATCTTCTTATCACTGGTTATAATCAAACATAGTATTTCCATCTTATTCCAATTTTATGATTTTAAACAATCAATCAAATTTTCTATCCACCTGACTAAGATCTACAAGATAACCATAGCTTGCTTCAAACCACAATCCTCGTGGGATCGACCCTGACTCACTCAGGTATTACTTGGATGACCCAGTGCACTTGCTAGTTCAGTTGTACAAAGTGTGGGAATTCATGCACCAAGTTTTTGGTGCCACTGATGGGGATTGTTCGAGTTTCGACAACTAATAGATTATCTTATTGCTTAGATTAGGTATTGTCTTTAATTTTGTTAGAGTCTTTTATTTTATTTTCTTTTTTTTTTGAAAAATAAAATATTTTTCAAAAAAAAATCTTTCAAAACCTTTTATGTTTTTGGCTATGTATTTCCTTTTGAGTTTCTTACTTTGAGTCTTATCTATTTCTTGTTTTCTTTGTAAAAAATTTTTCAAAAACCTTTTCTTTTCTTTATTTAATCTTTGTTTTTGGGTTGAGTCCTTTCTTTGTGTTTTTGTTGAATTTTTCGAATTTCTTGAGTCCTTTTCTAAAAAAGTTTTCAAAAATAGTGTTCTTTGTTTGAGTCTTGTACCAATCTTTAAGTTTAGTGTCTTCTTGAGTCTTTTCTTTCAATATTTTCGAAAATTTTGTCTTTGGTTTTCAAAATTTTTAAGTTTGATATCTTTTGCATGTTCTTGTTTTCTTTTTGTTTTGATCTTAAAACTTTTAAGTTTGGTGTCTTTTTGTATTTTTCTTTGCTATTTTCGCACACTAGGTAGTCTTAGATCTAAAAACTTTAAGTTTGGTGTCATTTAGTTGTTTTTCTCTTTCTTCATTAAATTCAAAAATAAAAAAATAAAATATCTTTTCTTATCTTTAATTGTAATTTCGAAAATCTTACCCATTTGAATTCAAAATTTTTAATTTTGGTGTTTTCTTGTTAGTCAAGTCAAGATTTAAATTTTAAAATCATATCTTTTTCAAATTTCTATCTTAACTTTCTATCTTTCTTTAAAATTCAAAAATCTTATCTTATTTTATTTAAAATTAAAATTTTAAAATTCAATTTTAAAATTTAAAATTTCAAATTTCAAATTTTAAAATAAAATCTTTTTCAAAAATCAAATTTCAAATCTTGTCTTCTTCAAATCTTTTTCAAATCTTTTCAAATTCTTATATTATCTTTTCTAATTTCAAATTTTAAATCAAATCTTTTTAAAATCTTTTCAATTTCTATCTTATCTTTTCTAATTTCAAATTTTAAATTCAAATCTTTTCTAATCTTTTATCTTATCTTGTTTTCAAATCTTTCTTAATTAGTTACTTGTTTCCTATTTCTTCTTTTTCAAAACTTCCTAACTAATTCCTCTCTCTTCTAATTTTCGAAAACTTCTTGCTTCTTTCTCTTTCTTCTTTTTCGAAATTCATTAATTAATACTCTTAATTAATTAAATTTTATTTTTGAATTAAATAAATAAATAAAATAAAAACAAAAATATTTTAATTCCTGTTTCTCTTTTACTTCTAATTTTCGAATTAGTCCTCATCTCTTTATTCGAATTCTTCTTCTCCTTCTTGTATATTCATTCATTCTTCTCTTCTTCTTCACATCTCATTGGGAATTCTCTGTCCTCTGGCATAGAAGCTTCCTTTTTTGTCGTATATGTGTTTTCTTGTTTATGAACAGGAACAGAGATAAGGAGCCTCTCTTTGGACCTGATCCTGAACCTGAGAAAACTCTAAGGAGGCGTTTACAACAAGCCAAAGTACAACACTCCAGAAGAAACCTCTACTAAAATTTTAAACAAGAAGATAAAGACATGGCAGACAATGCTAATAATGGAGGATATGCATGAAGGTTCTTGGTGACTTTACCATGCCTACCTCTGACTTCTATGGCAGAAGTATCTCTATACCTACCATTGGAGCTAACAACTTTGAATTTAAGCCTCAGTTAGTCTCTCTTCTGCAACAGAATTGCAAGTTCTATAGACTTCCACTGAAAGATCCACATCAGTTCCTAGTTGAATTATTGCAAATCTGTGACACTGTTAAGACCATTGGAGTGAATCTTGAGGTCTATAGACTTATGCTCTTTCCTTTTGCTATAAGAGACAGAGCTAGGATATGGTTGGATTCTCAATCTAAAGAAAGCATAGACTCTTGGAAGAAGCTGGTCAATGCTTTCTTGGCCAAATTCTTTCCTCCTCAAAGGATGAGCAAAATCAGAGTGGAAGCTCAAACCTTCAGACAAAAAGAAGGTAAATCCCTCTATGAAGCTTAGAAAAGATACAAGCAACTGATCAGGAGGTGTCATCCTAACATGCTCTTAGAATGGTCTATCCTAGGTATCTTCTATAATGGTCTGTCTGAGATGTCCAAAATATCACTGGATAGCTCTGCTGGTGGATCACTCCACTTGAAGAAAATGCCTGCAGAAGTAAAAGAACTCATTGAGATGGTTGCAAACAACCAATTCATGTACAATCCACTGGAATGCAAGCTACAGCTGACAGCACTCAAGAAGCTTCTTCTGAAGTAGAAGCTTATGATCTTGAACAACCCACCCTGGAAGAGGTGAATTACATGGGAGAATCCTATGGAAACACCTACAATCCCTCATGGAGGAATCATTCTAATCTTTCATGGAATGATCAAATGAAGCCTTATTAAGGCTTCAACAATAATCAAGGTGGAAGGAACTAAAACAGGTTCAACAACATACCACGATTCTCATCTTCTCAGGAACATATGGAGACCCCTAAGCAGAGCCTTTCTGACTTAGTCACTCTGGTCTCCAGCCTCTCTAAGACCACTCATAGTTTCATAACTGAAACAAGATCCTCCATTAGAAATTAAGAGATACAAGTTGGTCAACTGAGTAAGAGAATCCTTGAGATACCTCCTGATATTCTTCCTAGTAACACTTATGTAAATCCAAGAGAAGAGTGCAAGGCCATCACCATTGATGATGAGGCCAAATCTGGAGAGAATGGGATGACATTGAATGCCAGTGAGGGAGACCTCACTGGGTTTTCAACACCCAATCTGGCCAAGAGCCTGGTGCTGAATGCCAGTGAGGGAGTCCTCACTGGGCATTTAACACCCAAAATGGCACTAGAGCTGGCGTTGAACGCCAGGAAGGAGGTCCCTCTTGGGCGTTCAACGCCCAACTTGGTATAGGAACTGGCGTTGAACGCTAGTGAAGGGATGCATGATGGGCATTCAATGCCCAAAGAACCACCAAAACTAGCATTAAACGCCAGTAATGACATACCTACTGAGTGTTCAGCACCCACTGAAGCAATTCCTATCTAAGAATTAAATGAATCCAAGGCTCATATAGAGACCATAGAGGTTCCTTTGCATGCACTCCTGCAGTGCATGAGTTCTGATAAACACTCATCCTCTGATGAGGATGAGGACATTAGGGAAGAGCAAGTTGCTCGGTGCCTAGGAGCTCTCATGAAGCTAAATGCCAAGTTATTTGGTAAAAAACCTTTGGAGGAAGAACCGTCAATGCTTACCAAAAAATTCAATGCTTTGGTTCGGCAGAAGCTGCCTTGGAGGCTTCCAGATCCCAGACACTTCGTAATTCCTTGCACCATAGGGACCATGACTTTTGAGAAGGCTCTATGTGACCTAGGATCAAGTATAAACCTCATGCCACTCTCTATAATGGAGAAGCTGGGAATCTTTGAGGTATAAATTGTAAATATCTCACTAGAGATGGCAGACAAATCAATAAAGAAAGCATATGGCTTAGTAAAGGATGTCTTGGTGAAAGTTGAACACCTTTACATCCCTGAAAACTTTATTATCCTAGATAATGGGGAAGATGAGGATAAATCCATCATCCTTGGAAGACCTTTCCTAGCTACTGCCAATGCTATCATTGATGTAGCTAAGGGAGAACTGATTCTACAAATAGGAGAGAATCACATCTTGTTCAAGATGCCTCATCCTATCTCTCCCTCTAAAAATAGAGAGATAACTGTGCAATACTTAATGTTCCAACCATCTCTTTTAGTGCAGAGCTTTACTAAGCCCCCAAACATCAATTCTAAGTTTGGTGTTGGGCAGCCATTAAGTAGAATTGAGAATAAAGGTACTAAGAAGAAAGTACCTAAAGGCTGCAGGGATAAGAAAGTTCCCACTGAAGGTCTCTCACCTGACATGAGAGTTGTCTTCACCAAGAAGCCAGTCACACTATATACAGTGAGTTGTGTCCTGTCTCTAGAGCATGTGGAGATCATCCATGAAAAGATAGGAAGAAAGTTCACTGTAAGGGGTGAAATTCTGAGCCCATATCCATCTCTGTAAGGAGCTAACCATCAAGCTAATGACATTAAAGAAGCGCTTGTTTGGAGGCAACCCTATTTCCTTTAATTCCTTAAATATGTTTTTCTTAAATTATTTCTTTAGGTTCATGATCATGTGCAACAGTTAGAATAGAGACAGAAAGGTTCAGCCATGAAAATAGAACACTCTGGATGGAGTGTCTTACTGGCACTGAATGCCAGTCAGGGAGCACTGTTTGGGCGTTCAACGCCCCAAATGGGAGCAAAGCTGGTGTTGAACGCCAGCCAGGGAGCACTGGCTGGGCGTTCAACGCCCCAAGCATACTGGCTGGGCGTTCAACGCCCATGAAGTAGGACAGGGAATCTGAATTCGCTAGCCTCTCAGGACCAGCGGGTCTTACAACACCTTCACCTACCCTACTTCTTCCCTCTTCTTTTCACACTTCCCCATACACTCTTCCCTATAAACCCTAGCCCAATCAAATCCATATCACTTTCGCAAAACCATCATAGATCCCACCATCCCCCACCCACTTTAAAATCAAATTTCCCTCCCATTTACCCCACCCATGACCGAACCCTACCCTAGTGCACTCCTATAAATACCCCCTCTTACTAACCCTTCACACACACACTTCATACACTCTAAAGCCCCCTTGGCTGAATTACCTTCTTCCTCAATCTCTATCTATTTTCTTCTTCTTCTACTCCATTCTTCTCTTTTATTTATTTTTTGCTCGAGGACGAACAAAACTTTTAAGTTTGGTGTGGGAAAAGCGTTGCTTTTTTACTTTCTATTACCATTTATGGTACCCAAGGTTGGAGAATCCTCTAGAAAGAGGAAAGGAAAGGCCGTAGCCTCCACCTCCAAATCTTGGAAGATGGAGAGATTCATCACCAAAGACCATCAAGACCACTTCTATAAAGTAGTGGCAGAGAAGAAGGTGATCACTGAGGTGCCTTTCAGGCTCAAGAAGAATGAGTATCCAAAAATCCTAAGAGAGATCCGGAGAAGAGTTTGGAAAGTCCTAACCAATCCCATCCAAGAGGTTGAGATCTTAATGGTACAAGATTTTTATGCTAATGCATGGGGCACGAAAAAGCATGACATTAGTGTGAACCCAAATCCCGAGAATTAGAACACCATGGTTTGAGGGAGAATCTTATATTTTAGCCCAAAAAGTGTGAGGTTGGTGTTCAACTTGCCTTTGATGCAAGAAGACCCACACCCTTACACTAGAAGAGTCAACTTTGATCAAATACTGGATCAAGTGCTCTCAGACATCTGTGTGGAAGGAGCACAGTGGAAAATGGATTCCTAAGGGAAGCCTACTCAACTAAGAAGGCTTGACCTCAAGCCTGTAGCTAGAGGATGGTTGGAATTCATCCAATGCTCTATCATCCCTACTAGCAACCGGTCAGAAATGACCATTGAAAGAGCTATCATGATTCATTGCATTATGATTGGAAGTGAGGTGGAAGTACATGAGGTGATACCTCAAGAATTGTACAAGATAGCTGAAAATCCTTCCAGCAAAGCAAGGTTGACGTTCCCTCATCTCATATGTCACCTATGCAATTGTCATAGAAGGAGACATCTTTATTGAGGAAGACAAGCCCATCACTAAGAAGAGAATGGAGCAAACTAGAGAGCATGCACATGAGCCTGTGCAGCCGCCTTAACATGAGATCCCTGAGATGCCTCAAGGGATGTATTTTCCTCCTCAAAGCTATTGGGATCAATGGCATACTTTTGTGGGAGAATTAAGCTCTAATATGAATCAGTTGAGGATGGAGCATCAAGAGCATTCTAGGATCCTCAATGAAATAAGAGAAGATCAAAGGGCTTTGAGGGAAGAACAACAAAGACAAAGGCGTGACATTGAAGAGATCAAGAACTACATTGGATCCTCAAGGAGGAGCACTAGCCGCCACCATTAAGGTAGATTCTTTCTCTTAATCCCCTTTTCTTTATGTTATTTTTCTATTTTCTGTTATGTTTTGTTGTTTGTTCTCTTGTTCTTGTTGCATGATCATCTATGTCTTAAAGTTATAAAATGTTCCATATGTCTCTCACCTTACTTAAAAGAAAATTTTATTTGAAATAAATTGAGAGATACATGAATTACAAGTTTTATAATAAGAATAGTTCAATTATCTTAATGTGGTAGTATTGCTTTTGTTTTCTGAATGTATGCATAAATAGTGGATAATTGAAATTGGAATTAAGAATGTTGGCTCTTGAAAGAATGAGGATAAAAGTGAAATATTATTGGTAATATGAAAAATCTAAAAATTGATTCTTGAGGCAAGATAAAGCAGCAAAAAGAAAAAGAAAAAGCATGTTGCAATAAAGGAAAAAGAATGCATGCGAAAAAAAAGAAATAAAAAGCAGAAAAAGCCAATAGCTCTTTAAACCAAAAGGCAAGAGCAAAAAGCCAATAACCCTTTAAACCAAAAGGCAAAGCTAAAAGGATCCAAGGCTTTGGGCATCAATGGTTTGGAGGGCCTAAAAGAAACAAAAAGTTCTTAGCCTAAGCGACTCAACCAAGCTGTCCCTAACTATATGCTTGTGGTGTGAAGGTGTCAAGTAAAAAGCTTGAGATTGAGCAGTTAAAGTCGTGATCCAAAGAAAAAAGAGTGCCCTTAAGAACTTTGGACACTTCTATCTGGGGATTCTAGCAAAGCTGAATTACAATCCGAAAGGGTTCACCCAGTTAAGTGTTTGTGGCATTTATATATCCGGTGGTAATACTAGAAAACAAAGTGCTTAGGGTCACGACCAAGACTCTAAAAAGCTTTGTTCAAGAATAAAAATGAACTAAACTAGGAGAGTCAATAATATCATTTGGATTCTAAGTTCCTAAAGATGCCAACTATTCTAAGTTTCAATGGATAGTGAGATGCTCAAACTATTCAGAAGCAAAAAGCTACTAAGTCCCACTCATCAAATTAAAACTGAGCTTTATTGGAAACTCTGAGATTTATTATTGTATCTTACTCTTCTTTTTATCCTACTTTGTTTTTAGTTGCTTGGGGACAAGCAACAGTTTAAGTTTGGTGTTGTGACGAGCGGATATTTTATATGCTTTTTGGCATTATTTTCATATAGTTTTCAGTATGTTTTGTTTAAGTTTTATTAAGTTTTGATAGGTTTTAGTGTAAAATTCACATTTTTGGATTCTACTTTGAGTTTGTGTATTTTTATGCAATTTTAGGTATTTTCTGGCTGAAATTGAGGAGCTAGAGCAAAAGTCTGATTCAGAGGCAGAGAGAGTGCTATAGATGCTATTTGGATCTGACCTCCTTGCACTCGAAAGAGCTTTTCTTGAGCTACAGAAGTCCAAATGGAGGGGTCTTAACAGTTATGGAAAGCTAATATCTAGAGCTTTTTAGAAATATATAATAGTCCATACTTTGCTTCAGAATCGAAGGCCCTAAACTAGCATTCAACGCCAACCTCTTGCCCTATTCTGGCGTCTAGCGCCCAAAGGATAAGAGACCAGCGTCCAATGATCATAAAGGACCGCCTAGCCAGCGTTCAACACCCTAGAGGCCTTCTAGCACGTGGATCTCAATAAAGCTCATCCCAAAAACTCACCAAGTGGGCCTCAGAAGAGGATTTTAGCACTAAAAGATTGTTTTACCCTTCTTATGTAATCCTTAGTAATTAGATTAGTATATATAGAACAAGGATCACCCTTGTTCAGGACTTTATGCCATATTTTCAAATTCCACATTGTATTTTCTGTTAGAATGAGTTTCTAAATCTCTTAGGTTGAGGGGAGGAGCCCTGCTGAGTTTTATGGATTAATAAAGTACTACTGTTCTAATTCAATACGTGTCTGATTCTCTATTCTAAGATGTATATCCGTTCTTCATCACTATGAATGCGTTGAACCGGCACAAGGTTATCTCATTCTATAGGGGTTTAGAGTGAGTCTTTCATCGGACAATGATGAACCACCAGCTTGATCATACATCTATTAGATGGCTAATCCACGACTTCATTGGGGACTTCTTGAGACACCAATTCAGCCGAGGTACGGGGAGATTAGAGTCTTTGTGGTAGAGGATAGAACCAAAGGTGTAGCATTCCCTGATCTAGAAGATTTGACTTTGTCTATGGCATTTTGAGTAGGATCACTAAAGAGAATGAACTGCATGAGCTTCACCCTCAATAAGAATGGATCCGCACTAACCTTGGGGTTCAGATCTGGAGGAGCATTGACGACCTGTTAACAAAGGCGTTTATCACATACAGCCTGTCATAGAAGAAATCATTCACAGTTGAAGAAGACAGTAATACCGGAATTAATCCAGAAGAACAAAGAATCTCTAAGCCTTAACCATCTTCTTATCACTGGTTATAATCAAACATAGTAATTTCATCTTATTCCAATTTTATGCGTTTAAACAATCAATCAACTTTTCTACCCGCTTGACTAAGACTACAAGATAACCATAGCTTGCTTCAAACCACAATCCTTATGGGATCGACCCTGACTCACTCAGGTATTACTTGGACGACCTAGTGCACTTGCTGGTTCAGTTGTACGAAGTGTGGGAATTCATGCACCATTAGGCAAGACCACTCTTTTGAGCTTTAGATCAATTTTGACCCTCCTAACTACTGATGCTCAAAGCCTTGGACCTTTTTATCTTTGATTTTTACTTTCTTTTCAATTCTATTTGCTATATATTTTGCTATAAAAATTAATCTTTTTTTTTTCAGGGAATCAATAATACTTCTCTAGGTTCCTGTTCCTTAAGAACCAATATACTCAATTCAAATATTAAGTATGCAGAGTTAATTCATACATTCAGAAACATAGATAGTGCCACCACATCAAAGTAATCAGAACAACTTATAATATATAACTGAAATCTCATGCATTTTATTGCTTCTTTTTCTTTTAAATTTTCTTTAAGCTTAGTAAGCAATACATGAGACATCTTTTAAAATAAATATAAAATAATAGAACAAGGAACTAAACTAGAAAGTAAGGAAATCCTACTAGTGATCATGCAAAAGCTAGAATAAAAAACTGGAAATAAGCTAAAAATACTGGAAAAATAGAAGATAAGATAAGGCAAGGGAGAATGAAACTCAACCACCTCAGTCATGGTGGCTGCTGCTCCCTCCTCAAGTTGTGCTCTTCCATGAAGATGATTTACCTTCCTTTGGTGCCATTGATGATAATATAAACCGAGAGCTCACTCTGCAACACCAAACTTGAAAGTTTGCTTGTCCCCAAGCAAAGAGAATTGAAAATGGGAAGGGACATGAAGAGAACATAGATGAGTAAAAAATAATACAAAAGAAGATAAGAGTGATAGAAGGGGAGGAATTTAAATTTAAAATTCTCTCTCTTTTTTATCGTTGGTGGCGTTAAATGCCCAATTTGGATGTGAAACACCCATGAGGGGTAAGTTTTTGGGTTGGAACGCCCATTTGGGGCATCAAACGCCCCATCCAAAATTCCTTTGATGGCGCTAAACGCTCTCCCTGGCATTTAGTGCCCCCAGCATGTTTTTCCCAGGGTGTTCTGTTCTTCTGTCTGACTCTTTCTGTCCCTGTTTGAAGTGCTGTACATGACCACCAACATTAGAAAGTCTAAGAAAACTTTGAAAATCGATGAAAAATAAAATGAAATGAAATCAAACCAAAATAAAACTAAAACAAACTAAAGGATACTTATAGTTGGGTTTTCTCCCAACGAGTGCTTCTTTACCATCACAAGCTTGACGGTCAGCTCTTTTAAGGAGGAAGATAGTCATAGAGGCTTAAATCATCACCTCTCACTGTGAGTTTCTTTCCTGTGCTCTCATGGATCAGCCCAATATGCTCAAGGGAAAGGATTCTGTTCACAGTATGAGGTAGGACTAGACTTCTAGCAAACACAACTGTCATCCTAGGTGAGAAGTCTTTAGTGGGAATCTTCTTGTTCCTCTAGCTCTTAGGTATGTTTTTCTCAGAACCTCCTTTCTCCTTGGTGGGTGATGAATGCCCAACACCAAACTTAGGTTTGATGTTAGGGGAATTGTATTGGTTCCCACCAAGGGAGGAGGCTTAAGCAGTGAATTTTGCATGCAAGTACCTCATTCTCCAGAGAGTGGTGAAGGTTTGAAAACCTTGAATACCATATAGTCCTCATGCATCCTCAAAACCAGTTCACCTCTCTCAACATCAATTGGAGCTCTCTCAGTGGCAAGGAATGACATTCCTAGGATGTTGGAGTCGTCTGTATCATCTCCTATGTCAAATATCACAAAATTTGTTGGGAGGAATAGCTCTCCAACTTTGACCAATACGTTCTCCACTAGCCCATATGCTTACCTCAGAGACTTGTCAGCTAATTGCAGGGTTATCCTTGTCGCTTGGATTCCAAGCTTCTTCATTATAGATAGAGGCATCTGATTTATACTTGAGCCAAGATCACACAGGACTTTGTCAAAAGTGATATTTCCAATAGTACATGGAATCTAAAAGCTCCCTGGGTCTAACATCTTCCTTGGTAGCTTATTCTGAATTAGTGCACTGCACTCCTTAGTCAGGACTAATGCTTCATTTTCTTTTAGGGCCTTCTTTTCATAGAGTAAGCCTTTCATGAGTGCAACATAGAGAGGCCTTTACTCCAGAACCTCAGCAAAAGGAATATTAATTTGCAGCTTCTTAAAGACTTCCAAGAACTGTGAGTAGTGCTCATCCTTGGTCTCCTTTTGGGGATTCTGGGCGTGTACTTTGATGCTCTTAGTCTCTTCTGGTGTTTTTGTTTGCTCTGATCCTTCAGCAGCTTGCACTTCCTCCTTTGGCACAGATTCAGTATCCACTATGATGGCCTTGCACTTTTCTCTTGGGGTAGGCACTGACAATTTGGCATTGTACTCTGGGGCCTTGGGTAATGCAAGATGTGTATCAAGAGTGATCGGAAAAGAGTTTTCAGGGTGACTTGAGGGGGCGTTCTTTAAGTCTTCTTAGGCATTCAGTGCCCTCCTTGGCTCCTTTGATGGGCATTCAGTGCCCTCCCTGGCACTCTCTGTCTTTGTAATCTCCTACTCCTGTGTCTCTTTTTCACCCAGTTCCTCATTCTTCTTATGTTGAGTGGCTACTATCTTGCTGCTCCTCAATTGAATTGTCAGGCATTCCTCTTTTATTAGCTCAGATATTCGCTGGTCTTCCTGGCTCATTTGCATCTCCAGATTCCTGAAGGAGGCTCGGGTTTCCTATATAAAGTTCTGTTGGCTCTTTGCAAGTTCTGCAATAATGGATGTCAGGTTATTGGTACTCTAAGATTGTGGAGGCTGAGAAGGAAAGTTGTTGACAGGATTTTGATTAAGACCTCCCTGAAAGCTACTAGCATAATTCGGTTGCTGACCCTGGGGTTGCACTTTCTACCTAAAGCTTAAGTGATTCCTCCACCCCTGATTAGAAGTCTAAGAATAAGGAGTATCATAGGATTTTCTGTAAAACCCGGTTAATTAACGGTTAATTAACCCATAAATGAGAATTTATTCTAGAAAGCCTAAAATGTGATTTTTATGGCTAAATGTGATAGAGGAGATTGAGACGAGAATTTTGGTACCAATTTTATAGAATTCGGACCAAGATTGGACCGAACGGGCCAAACCGGGCCAATTGGACCCAAAGTGGGCCCTTGGCCCAACATAACTTAACCAAAACCCTAGTTTTCAGCACTCTCTCTCCTCATTTGTTACACACACAAGCTGAAATTAGAGAGAAAGGGAGGAAGAACACTCTCTCAAGTTCTCTCCCTTGGTTGATCTTCAAACCACCATAACTTTTGATTTAGAGCTCCGATTGCCGCTCCGTTTGCGGCCACGCGTTCACCGCGGAGAGCTCTACAAAACCCATACAACCAATCTTGAGGTAAGCCACGTGTTGCTGTTCGAAATCTCAGCCCTTATTTTCGAGTTCCATGGGTGAAATGTTGAGGTTTTGGGTTCTTTGATGTTATAGGACCCAACTCTCTTGAAGGAGAAGGTTAATCTTGTCTCCTTGGACCTTGGGTGTGGTAAGATTCTCAACCCTAGTGTAATTTTGTTGTTCTATGATGTTTGGGTTTTGAGATATTGTGTATGGGTATGATGGTTGTGGCTTAGGTTGTGTGTGTGTGGATATTGGAACTTGATTGGTGATTTTGAAAAGCTTGGAAAAGGTTTGGTGGTGAAAAATCTGTTCTTGGAGGTGTTGAAGCCTTGAGAGCTTGTGGATAAGTGGTTTGGAAGTGCTCCGGTGGAGCTTGGGAAAATCGGCTAAGGTATGGTTTCGGTTTCCCGTATCTAATATGTAATGTGGTAGGAAATACTTAGGCTAGAA
>NC_029772.3:30149013-30149907 GCF_000817695.3 Arachis duranensis | reverse complement strand
CTTGTTTGCAAATGGCACTTTGTGGTTTTGTATGAAAAATATGGTTTTTTGGGCATACTTTGACGGGAGATAACTTGGACTACAGATTTCTGTTTTGTGTTAAATCTGTTTAGAAATGAAATTGGATCCGGGATGTCCATGCCGTTCGAAGAACGGGTGAAAAACGATTTAAAATGAGGAAGTTATGTCCGTTGGAAGATTGGGGTTTAAATTGGTGAATTCTGCAGCTTTTAACTTAGAAAATTTTTAGCAGAATGACCCCTTGCGCGTGGGCGCACTTGGCGCGTGCGCGCCGTTCTTCCCCAAAATGCCATCCACGCGTGAGCGTGATGTGCGCGGGCGCGCCGATGGTGCTGCACCCAATGCCCAGCCATTTTCCAGAGAGTTATGCCAGAACTGTGCCAGTGTTGTGCCTGGGGCACGAGGACGCCCACGCATACGCGTGGTTGACGCGTATGTGTCGATTGGCAAATGTTTAATCCACGCGTTAGCGTGCATGACGCTTGCGCGTCGATGAAGTTTTGAGGCCATTCACGCGTACGCGTGGAGTGCGCGTACGCGTGGACCTGTTTTCATCCCAAAATTGATTTTTGAGTTTTAAAAGTCAAATCTCATACTTCTAAGCCTCCGATCTCACCACTTATATCTTAAATCATTATGATATGTCTAGCTATGAGAAGAAAGGTTAGTGAATGTGGTAACTTGCGAGTGAAGCAAGGGAAAAATGAATGATCATTGAGGATCAAGCATGATTATGTGAGATGCGGAGGATGGTGGTGGAAGTGCTGGTTATGCCATTGGCCGAAGGGCCGTAATTGTTTATATATTGGCTGGTTCTGGATTGAACCGTGAGCCGGAATAGCTGTATATGCTATGAATATTGGCTGGTTCTGG
>NC_029772.3:30144425-30147165 GCF_000817695.3 Arachis duranensis | reverse complement strand
TCGCATTGGTGGCAAGGTATCCGACGTCTTCTGCAGCAGGGTGATGATTATATCACCTGGAATGTCTTCCAAGAGGAGTTCTATAAGAAGTACTTTCCGACTTCTGCTAGGACGGCCAAGGAGCTTGAATTGTTACAACTGAAGCAGGGTACCATGTCCGTATCAGAGTATACTGACAAGTTTGAAGAGCTGTTCAGGTTCTCTCGTATGTGCCAAGGGACTCCGGTGGAATATGAGGAATGGAAGTGTGTTAAGTATGAAGGAGGACTCCGGAGTGATATTTTCAGTTCAGTAGGACCAATGGAGATTAGGACTTTCTTCGAGTTGGTAAACAAGTGTAGGGTTGCTGAAGAGTGTGTGAAAAGGGCAACCGCTGAGAAAGGGATTCACAAAGGTTCATTCCCACAAAACCGAGGGAAGAGCTTTGCACCTAGAGGCCCGTCTTTCAAGAGGGGAAGCTCTTTCAGGAGGCCCAACAACAACAACAATTTCCAAGGGAAGAAGTTTGGGAAGCAGCCTCAGAATGATCAAGCTTGTACTAGATGTGGGAGTCACCATCCGGGAGCACCATGCAAGGCCGGATGGGGTTTGTGCTACACTTGTGGAAAGGCGGGGCATAAAGCCGTAAGTTGTCCTGAGAAGCAGAAACAAGGTGCTGGAAAAGCACAACAGACTGGTCGGGTGTTCACCACTTCAGTTGTAGAAGCTGAGGGATCTGAGACACTCATTCGAGGTAACTGTGAAATAGCTGGTCAAACCTTAAATGCTTTATTTGATTCGGGAGCATCACATTCATTCATTGCATTTGAGAAAGCCCATGAGTTAGGATTAAAGATTGTAACTTTAGGTTATGATCTAAGAGTGTACAATGCTACCCATGAAGCCATGGTAACTAGGCTAGGATGCCCGGAAGTTTCCTTTAGGTTCAAGCAGTGTGATTTTGTTCATAACTTAGTCTGCTTACCGATGATCGGTCTTGATCTTATCTTGGGATTGGACTGGTTATCTAAGAACCATGTTCTGCTAGATTGTTCTACAAAGTCGGTGTACTTTATGCCGGAAGATACAGAAGGGCCGATCGTGGTAAATAATTATTACTTGAATTCGATGATGGTGAATTGTTCCGGAACCGAATGTCAGGGTATAATGTTGTTAGCCGCGGGTGTTTCGGGTGATGATCAAAGGTTGGAACAGATTCCGGTTGTGTGTGAGTTTTCGGAAGTGTTTCCTAATGATATTGATGAGTTTCCATCTAACCGAGAGGTTGAGTTTGCTATCGAGTTGGTACCCGGGGCGGGACCAATCTCAAGTGCTCCTTATAGGATGTCACCGTTAGAGATGAACGAGCTAAAGTCTCAGTTAGAGGATTTGTTGGGAAAGAATTTTATACGACCTAGTGTCTCTCCGTGGGGTGCTCCAGTATTACTGGTAAAGAAGAAGGATGGGAGTATGTGACTCTGTGTGGATTACAGACAGCTGAACAAGGTTACAATAAAGAATAAGTACCCATTGCCGAGAATTGATGATCTCATGGATCAGTTACAAGGAGCTGGAGTTTTCTCCAAGATCAATTTGCGATCCGGTTATCATCAGATAAGGGTGAGGGGTGAGGATATCCCTAAGACCGCTTTCAGGACTCGTTATGGTCATTACGAGTACACTGTGATGTCTTTTGGGTTGACGAATGCTCCTGCGGTATTCATGGACTATATGAATAGAGTTTTCCGTCCGTTTTTGGATAGATTCGTTGTTGTCTTCATTGATGACATACTGATTTATTCCAAGACTGAAGAAGAGCATGCGGAACACTTGAGGACCGTGTTGCAGATTTTAAAGGAGAAGAAACTCTATGCAAAACTGTCTAAGTGTGAGTTTTGGAAGAGTGAGGTGAAGTTTTTGGGTCACGTGGTGAGTAAGAAGGGAATAGCCGTAGATCCAACTAAGGTGGAGGCTGTGATAGATTGGAAGCAACCAACCACCGTGATGGAGATAAGGAGTTTTCTGGGTTTAGCTGGCTATTAGCGAAGGTTTATCAAGGGCTTTTCACAGATAGCTTTGCCAATGACAAAGTTAACCCGCAAAGACACTCCATTTGTTTAGACTCCAGAGTGCGAGGAGAGCTTTCAGACATTGAAGAAAAAGTTGACCACTGCACCTGTGTTAGTGTTACCCGAGCCGAATGAGCCATTTGAGGTGTATTGTGATGCCTCATTGAAGGGTCTAGGGTGCGTGCTGATGCAGCATCATAATGTGGTGGCGAATGCCTCACGGCAGTTGAGACCGCATGAAGTTAATTATCCTACGCACGATTTGGAGCTTGCTGCGGTTGTGTTTGCCTTGAAAGTGTGGAGGCATTATCTCTATGGGGTTAAGTTCCAAGTTTTCTCCGATCATAAGAGCTTGAAGTATCTCTTTGATCAGAAAGAGCTTAATATGAGGCAGAGAAGGTGGATGGAATTGTTGAAAGACTACGACTTTGAGTTGCATTACCATCCGGGAAAGGCGAACATAGTGGCAGATGCGTTGAGTCGGAAGTCATTATATGCGGCTTGGATGATGCTTCAAGAGGAGAAGTTGCTCAAGGGATTCAAGAGTCTGAAAATTGGGGCTCAAGAAGTATCCGGAACTTTGTGTTTGAGCCGATTAGAAATCTCAAGTGACTTTAAGTCCGAACTCCTAAAGGCTCATCAAAATGATGAAGCGTTATGGAAGGTGTTACCGGCTATTGAGCAAGGAAAAC
>NC_029772.3:30143592-30144287 GCF_000817695.3 Arachis duranensis | reverse complement strand
ACATAAAGGAGATTGTGAGACTTCATGGTGTACCTGCTACTATAATCTCTGATAGAGATCCTCGTTTCACTTTAAGGTTTTGGGATGCATTTCAGAAATCTTTTGGAACCCGATTAAGCTTGAGCCCGGCTTACCATCCTCAAACAGATGGTCAATCCGAGAGGACAATCCAAACACTGGAGGATATGTTGAGAGCTTGTGTTTTGGACCAACCGATGAGTTGGGATTGGTATATGCCATTGGTGGAGTTTGCATACAATAATAGTTATCATGCGAGCATCGGAATGGCTCTGTATGAGGCCTTGTATGGGAGGAAATGTCAATCTCTGCTATGTTGGTATGAAGCTGGAGAGAAAAGCTTGTTAGGGCCGGAAATGATAGCTGAGACTACTGAACAAGTCAAGAAAATCCGTGATAGGATGCTTACGGCCCAGAGTCGTCAAAAGAGTTACGCCGATCAGAGGCGAAAGCCCTTAGAATTTGAGGAAGGAGATCATGTTTTCCTTAAGGTTACTCCAACTACAGGAGTAGGTAGGGCGATTAAGGCAAAGAAGCTGAATCCTCGATACATTGGTCCATTTCAGATCCTGGAGAGGATTGGACCGGTGGCGTATCGGATGGCTTTACCACCTCATCTTTCGAATCTGCACGACGTGTTTCACGTGTCGCAGCTTCGGAAGTACACACCTGATGCT
>NC_029772.3:30141532-30142203 GCF_000817695.3 Arachis duranensis | reverse complement strand
TTTGAAAAGAGTTGGAAATGGCTTGTTTGCAAATGGCACTTTGTGGTTTTTATGAAAAACATGGTTTTTGGGCATACTTTGACGGGACATAACTTGGACTACGGATCTCTGTTTTGTGTTAAATCTGTTTAGAAATGAAATTGGATCCGGGATGTCCATGCCGTTCGAAGAACGGGTGAAAAACGATTTAAAATGAGAAAGTTATGTCCATTGGAAGATTGGGGTTTAAATTGGTGAATTCTGCAGCTTTTAACTTAGAAAATTTTTAGCAGAATGACCCCTTGTGCGTGGGCGCACTTGGCGCGTGCGCGCCGTTCTTCCCGAAAATGCCATCCACGCGTGAGCGTGATGTGCGCGGGCGCGCCGATGGTGCTGCACCCAATGCCCAGCCATTTTCCAGAGAGTTATGCCAGAACTGTGCCAGTGTTGTGCCTGGGGCACGAGGACGCCCACGCATACGCGTGGTTGACGCGTATGCGTCGATTGGCAAATGTTTAATCCACGCGTTAGCGTGCATGACGCTTGCGCGTCGATGAAGTTTTGAGACCATTCACGCGTGCGCGTGGAGTGCGCGTACGCGTGGACCTGTTTTTATCCCAAAGTTGATTTTTGAGTTATAAAAGTCAAATCTCATACTTCTAAGTCTCCGATCTCACCACTTATATCTTAAA
>NC_029772.3:30102465-30141342 GCF_000817695.3 Arachis duranensis | reverse complement strand
CCGTAATTGTTTATATATTGGCTGGTTCTGGATTGAACCGTGAGCCGGAATAGCTGTGTATGCTATGAATATTGGCTAGTTATGGATTTAACCGTGAGCCGGAATGGCTGTGTATGATATGAATATTGGCTGGTTCTGGATTGAACCGTGAGCCGGATGGCTGATAAGGATGGTGATCCATGGTTGAGTATGAATTGTGAATTTAAGCCGGATGGCTAAGATGAATGTTGTATGCAAGTAATGCTTGTGCTTTCTCTCTGGTTGTAAGGGTGACAGGGCACTGATATCCTCTAATGGCGACAGGGCGCAGATATCCTCTAATGGCGACAGGGCGCAGATACCCTCTAATGGCGACAGGGCGTAGATACCCTCTAATGATAATAATGCGCAACAGAGAGATTGTGTCCGGGTTAGCTACCGGACACGTCGGGTTGGCTTGGTAATCGACAGATAATATCATCAGCCACTAGGGACAGGCATGCAACATATGCATCTATGTGACATTGTTTGGTGTGCATATTGTACTTGGTTTGCCTATGTGATTAACTGCTAGATGATATCATCAGCCACTAGGGACAGGCATTCATCATATGCATACTATATGAATTGTTTGAGATTGCGTATTTGACTGCATATTACTTGCTAATTGTCTAAATGTCTTACTTGTTCCTATTTGTACATTTCTTGTTTGATATAACTGTGTTTGCTACTTTATATCTTGCTGGTGGTTGGGAGGTTTGAAGGAATTGGAAAGGGAAGTATTAGTTAGATTGAAGAATCTTTAGTCAGATGCCCTTTATGGTTTAGCTTGTTTATAAGCCTTGATATTATCTGGAGGAAGTTCTAGAATTGCCTTTGGCTTTCCTCCATTATTATGTATTATATATGTGGAAGCTGTTACCATGCTGGGGACCTCTGGTTCTCACCCATGCGGATTTTGTGGTTTTCAGATGCAGGACGTGAGGTTTCCCACTGAGGCATGCTGGAGACTTCTATACTTGCGAAGATCCTTTGTTCTCGGGGCTATGTTTTGGTTTATATGTTTTGCTTAGATACTTTTATCTCCATTAAATAATACAAACTGTGATGACTCCTCTTATGGGAGATTTTGGAGAATAGGTTTTATGTATTTGTGTCCCTTTGGGTTTCCTTTGGGGTTTTCCTTATTTTATCATATGTATATATTGTTATGCTCGGATCGGTTATCTTCGCAGCCGGATCTTGAGCCTTGATATTCCTGTTTTTGACACTCCTTTGTATATATATAATCTCGTGTTGGTTATCCTTGTTCGTTACGTTGTCGATCGGAGTGTTGCGCTTTAGAGTTGCGATGGTTTTTGTTTACCCCTTTTTCTACAAAGGCTCCTAGTTATAATCAATTATTCATACTACTATACGTACTAAATTTTTATTTTAGAAGACGTCGTAATACCTTGCCATCTCTGAATTATGACTTAAGCATAAGACTCTGTATGGTAGGGTGTTACATTTTCTGGAGGAATTTTCTTTATAATTAACCTGCTCAGGTGTCCACTAGCCATAGTTGTAAGGCTCACCTCGAGAAGGGCTACCACATGTACCATAAGGGACAGTGCTCTGAATTTTTACCACTGAGCTCTGCACGCTACTCAATTGTTGAGTGAAAAGACTCATCTGTTGGACTAGAGTTTATTTTGAGCAAGAATTGCATCTACATCATACATCTCCATTATTCCTTTCTGTTTCTACTCACAAATAAACAGAAAAGACAGAAAAGTGGGAATTCAACAAAACCAGATTTTTATAAAAAGTTATTTAAAAATCTTTCTAATGGTTCAAGGATGGTTGAAAAAAGAATTTTGTACAAAAAGTTATAGGATTTTTAAAATTGGGTTGGAAAACCAAAATTTTACAGCATATAAGCTTTTGAACCTGGTATGCATGCATACGCGAAAACACTCTTGCGTACACAAGCATTTGGCTCAGCTAAGTGCTCTCGCATACACAAACGTGGCTTGCATACGCAACTCTGTCTTTTTGACACTCATGCGTACGTGGCACATGTCATTCGTATGCGAGCTTTGCAAATTTACACTGATATGTACGCAAAAATGTGCATGCATATGCGACCACCTCTATTTTGCTTAAAATTGAATTTGTAAGTTCTCAACCATTCCTCTAGCCTTCTAAACCTTTGAATACCATGTGGTGAGTCTAAAGCCAGTGTAATAGAGCGTAGAGTGGTTAGGAAAGGATACTTAATGAGTTGAGACATTAAATTAGAAAAAGAAGGATTAGAAGTAATAAGAGATGTGATGAGAATGATTGTGATTTGATGATGATTGATTTTGATTGAACATGATGACAATGATTATGATAATAAGAGATATTGATGATTGATTATGATTATGGATGAAGTGGAGTAAGATTTAGAATGAATTTAGTAACGAAATAAAATTTGATTGAGATGTACCTGCTTAGAGAGATGCAGTAGAGTGATTCCTCTTGCTTTGGGATGTGATTGAGATAGGATGATTATGATGATGAGGGATGATGATGATTGATTATGAGGAATGTGATTGAGGATGAAAGTGATAATGAGACTGAGTCTGATGAAGTATACTTGCCTGAGTAGATGGTGTGATTCCACTTGCTTCGGGATGTGGTAAAGTATAATTGCCTGGGTAGATGTAGTGGTTAATTTTGCTTGCTCTCGGATGTTGTAATTGATAATGATATTTGATTCGAGTTTCAAATACACCTGCCCGGGTAGATGCAGTAGAGTGATTCTGCTTGCTATGGAATGTGGTGAAAACTCTGTTGACCCTTCATCGCAAGATGTGGCCAGACACTTATACCTTTTCGGATGTTCCTCCTTGAAGATGAATAATTTCTCTTGGTAAATGCATACATGTTGGGACTGTCCAGGGTTAGCTACTGGACATGTCAGGTTCACTGTATAACCGAAAGATGAGACTCATTGGCCATGGGACAGGCATGCATCATTTGCACATGTATGATTTTGTTTGGGTTTGATTACTTGTCATGGTTTGCTTAATTGTACATATTAAATGTCTATACACTAATTGTCTTAGTTAAAATTACTTGTGTTTTACTTGTCTGCTTTGTTTGCATATGTATATCTGAAAGGACCCTCATGCTGGTGTCGGTTAATGCTGAGGGATGTTCTGTTTGATTGTTGAAAGGCTGTGGAGAATTGTGAAAATTAATGAGATAAGAGGGTTAGATTAGAATCCTTTAAAGTAGTTTCCTGACTACGGATTAGTGAGAACCTAGGAATGAAAATATTGAGTGGAAACTTAAGATTGTTTAGTGAATTTCTTTCTACCTTATATTGTATTTGTTTGGCATTTTTACCATACTGGGAACGCATGGGGCGGGGGTTCTCGTTCCGTATATATCCAATGTTTTTCAGATGAGGTTCCGGTGCTTCACGATGAGCTAGAGTTTGTCTGGAAGCCGGAAAAGTGATCTTGAACTCTTTTTTATATTTTGCTTAGATTTCTCTCCCCCTTTATTTTAGAAAACTTTATGATGTATATGAATTTTATTTTGGAAACTTGCCTAGAGAGGCTTTGATGTAATTGGGAGAGATAGGAAATATTATTATCAATTACTTTTATTATTGTAATCCTAGCCGACCTAAACTTCGCAGGTCGTGACTAGCGGCTATTTTACTTATATATATTTTGTCTCTATTCTATTCTTCCTTTATGTTTTTATTTTACCCCGCTTATCCGAACACTTCTCATTGATACATGTGTGTGTTATGCTCGCGATTTTCTTTTAAATGCTTTCAGGCTTCTAGGTTACTACTTCCTTCTATTGATGTATCACTCAAGCATAAGGATTTAAATGGTAAGGTGTTATAGCACTTCTAGGTTTCTGATGGAAGCTTCTTAATTTTTGAAATTTGCTCGTTTATTGTATGAAATCTTGGGTTTGTTTCATGAAGGAGTGATGAGCGCTAAACACCGATTTAGAAATTCACAAGTTATAAAGCACAAGTTTCGTTGTAGCTCTAAACCGGAATTCAACACTCTTCAAAGTTTAGTTAAAATGTCACAAAGTTTCAAATCAATAACTAGAAGTTTAATCTTGCGTCATTCTTCTTAAGAATTGCAACCGAGTACTCATCGTTAGCTATGAGAGATCAGGGGTTTTGATTGCAATAAATGGAAATATAAATAGCAAGAAATTAAATGGGCAAGTAATACTAAATGGCAAAAGGAACTAAACTAAGCAATTAAGAAGATTAACTAAGAAAGATATTGGCAATGTTTGATGGTTAAAGATCACTATCCTTGTAACTATCCACAACATGATAATTACAAAGAGCAAACTCAATTCGTCAACCTCTAAATGGCGAGGAAAGTCAATCAAGCTTAATTAATCCTAATCCATAAGTCCTAATCAACTTACCAAGTGAATTAGCAAAAGAATAGCGTGAATAGAAACAAGATTAATTAAAATATCTAAATTATCAATCAACTTAGACATTAGTAACCCAAGGTCACTCAAGTTACCAACCCAATCCAAGAATGAAAATTCTACTCTAAAATTAAAAGAGGCATTTTATCAAATACTTGGTAGGCATAAAAAAAGCATCATAAATTGCATGAATTAATAAAATCTACAACTATCCAATCCAAGAAAGCAATAATAATATAACTCCAATAAGGAACAAGAAAACATAAAATATCAAATTCTTTAAAGGAAAATTACAAATTCAAGAGTTCATAAGCTAAAATGATATAAACAAGAACTAAAAAGAAAGAGTTAACAAACTAAGGTAGTAGAACAAGAAAATGTAATTAAAATTAAACTAAAACAAGATTAAAAATTAAAACTAGAGAGAAAACAAAGTAAAATTCTAAGAATTCTAGAGAGAAGTTGGAGCTTCTCTCCCTAGAATTTACTAAAACATCATAATAAAACTAAAACTAAGACTACCTACCTCTCAAACTATATCGCATTTTTTCTTTAAATACTTTTAGGCTTTGGACCTTTTTATGGCCTAAAAACAAGGATGCATTTGTTTTATTAAAGAAAGCATGTGGGCCCGTCTCTACATGCAAAAAACGCTCACGTACGTGAGGAAGTGTGGCTTGCATGAGTAACTCACTCATCCAGGAAAGGCCTCTTGCGTGAATTTCTCACTTATGCGAGGGGTGTCCACTCATGCGAGCTATCACTCGAATTGCTTCCTGAATTCGCTTTTTCGCTCCATTCTTTTCCATCCTTTGAAACAATTGATACATCTTAACCCTGAAACACTTAAACAAATTTAAACACGGCATCAAATGGCATAAAAATTAATGATTAGGAGCACAAAAAAGCATATTTTTTACACACAACTTCATCGGAAGTAAGATTAAAAAAACTCATTTAATTGCCCAAAATTGTGCAAGAAAGTTGATAAACTCTATGCTTTTTAGCACAATTTATAACGATAAAATGGAGTTTATCAATTTCCACACTTAAGCACTAGCATGTCCTCATGCTATAGTACCCAAAAGATATGAGAATTTAAAGAGAAAAAATGATAATTCCTAAATATCTCAACAAAATATTGATGAGTGAAAATCAAAGCTTACAGATACCGACAAGTGCACCGAATCGTTCAAGTAATACTACGGTGAGTGGATATTGTTTCCACGAGGATTAACAGATTGAGCATGCAAATATTGAGTTAAATCACTAATTAGATCAAATAGAATCTGGATTGAGGAATGTTGAAGAACCTTAGAATGCCTGAATGCTTAGAAACTTGAACGCTGAGTGCCTCGAGACAGTGAATGTTGAATTAGAAGAAATCAATGGTGGATAATGTATAGGATTTAGAGATGTTCAATTTCTTAGGAAAATTAAACTTTGTTATCCTTGTTCTAAACCTTGCAAGATCTTATCACGACGAATCTAAAATAACCAATTTCTGATGTCTTGTCTCCCCTGTTTCTCTTCAATTAACGAACTGCCAATGTCTTGGTCAATCGGTTAATAAAAAAGGTTAAGTTCAAAAATCCAATTCAGTCCATCATAAGATTCTACAATAGTCCGTAAGTCAGATTATATGTCATGTATCCAAGCTAGTCCTACCCGATTGAATGTTTTAAGAAAATACAATTTTCAAGAATTGTCCTAATCCGAATTATATGTCATGTATTCAAAACTAGGGTAATAAAAAATCATGTATTGTGTCACACACTTAGAAAACCACTATGTCAAGTGATTGAGTTTTGAAGCATGATTTGAAAATTAGTTCTGTCGAATCGGTAAACAAATCCAGAAGGGGTTAGCACACCTGTCGATGCTACTAATCCTTTAGTGATGAAGAACAAAATACTTAATCATGGAACAGATCAATGCAATACTTTAAAACCAAAGAAAACTTATATTAATAAGACATTGAAACATGAACAGAGCTCCTAACCCTTTGACAAGATGATTAGTCACTCATGGAGGAATTGAAAAATAAAAGAAAAGAAGAAGAAGAGGGTGTGGAATTGGTTCAAAAGACCCTCTTCCCCACGGCTTGCCCCCTTTCTGTGAATAAGGTCACTTATTTAAATCCTAGGATTTTCTATTAATTCAAATTCAAAATCTAAATCTAATCTTATCTTAATCAGAATAATTAAAATAATCTCTAAATAATTCAAATTCTAGAATTCAAAATATAATTAAATCAAATTCAAAACTAATTAATTATAGAATCTTCTTCAATATTCAATTAAAATTAAATATTTGAAGTTAAGACTTGAGAATTTAGTATCGAAAGCATACTGGCCAGGCAATTTGAGATTAAGTGTGGCACACCCCTCTAGCTTATGGCACGGCCCCTTGTGTTTGGGCTAGGGTATGGCACACCCTCTCTTTTGTTGGCCAGGGAGAGGCATGCCCCATTCTAGACGTGGCACGCCTGGGCTTGGGCTTGCTCCCAGTGATTGGCTTGCCTTCATGTGTGACACGCCCTCTATATTGTGGCACGCCCATTTTGCTTCTTCATTGAGTATGGTATGCCCTCCTTTGGCTTGACACACTACTGCTTCCTGCCTTTAGGGTTGCTTGGTTGACCTCTCAGGTGATGCGTGAGCATTTTTTCTCTATTTTCTTATTATTTTAGATATGAATTTATTGAGTTTTATTGAGATTTTTGTAACACCCTAATATTCAAATCCTTATGCTCGAGTCATAAGTCAATGATAATAAGGTGGTATAACTCTCAAAGGGAATTTTTTTATATATAATTATAAGTAAAATTGAAAGGAGTGTTAATCGAGAAGCCTAAAAAGAGTAAAAATAAAATCGCGAAGTCGTATCACTCACGCATCAACATCTAGAAGATAAAGCATGAGGTCGAAAGCGTTATAAGGATAAAGTCATAAAGGAGAATAAGAGAAGGACAGTATATAGATATATAACATAAGTAAATAGCCACTAGTCGTGACCTGCGAAGTTTAGGCTGGCTAGGGTACAGTATAACAGTATTTGACAACAGAATCTCCTAATCTCTCCCAAAGAAACATAAGAGCCTCTATAGGAAAGTTCAAAAGAGCTCAATACATAATATAAGCTTTTCAAAATAAAGGGGAGAGATTCTAAGCAAAATATAAAGTGGAGAATATAAAGATCTTCGTCATCTCTCAGATGAACCATAGCTCACTTCTGAGCACTTGGACCTGATCTGAAAAACAAGAGATATATACGGAATGAGAACCCCTAACCCATTGGTCCCCAATATGGTAAAAGTGCCAAATAAATATAATGTATTGTAATAAAAACTCACTAAGCCTCCTAAACTTTCTTTCACCAAATATTCACCATATGTTCTCACTAATCCATAAATAGGTAACTGTCATAAGGGAATGCTAAATCTAATTAAATTTTTCATGCTTCCCAATTTCCTCACCCTCCAACAAATCAGAATCATAATCACAAACAAAACCATCACTAGCTATTCTGTCTCACCAATTCTATATCAATACCTCATATCCGCACCTGTAGTAACTGAAATCGCTTCACTGCGTCTACCCAGGGAGCTCAAATTATCTCATTATCAACCTGGAGCAGTGAAATCACTTAACTGCGTCTACCCAGGAAACTCAAATTAACTCATTCTCTACCTGGAGCAAGTGAAATCACTTCACTGCGTCTACCCAGGGAACTCAATTACCTCATTCAATAATCATCATCATTATTCAATTACATCATCAACTCATCTCATCAAGAATAGCCCTCAGCGTTAACCGACACCAGCATGAGGGACCTCTTAGTTGTACAAACACAAGCAATACATGCAAGTAATACACAATTAGTGTTTCGAGGGTTACCTGAAACTGAAGGTCGATCTTGGATGAGATCTTCTGTGCTGGTCGGTGCTACTGTGTCCGACCTGTTGAAGTTGGAGGCGCTGCTGATCTTCGATCACTAGAGGGTGGTGGTACCTACAATAGACTCTGATGCTTAAGTTAGCACGGGCTTTAGGCAGGTTTTTGTGTGGAATCAGAGTATGAGTTATACCTGGGTGCTCTAGTGTATTTATAGTAGTATGTAGTGACCTTTCTTGAGATAAGTTAGTTATCTTATCTTATCCTTTGTGGATGAGGTCACCTTATCGTTTTTTGACTAGCCGCCTTTAGAGGGGCTGTAATCCTCAGTGTTGGGCCTGCTTGGGCCTTTATGGAGATTTGGTCGAGCTCTTTAGGAAGAGGTCGATAACGACTAACTTTTGGTAGAGGTCGGCCGCCTTTTGTCTTCGTCCAACCCGGACCGCATAGCTTAGTTCAGGGTATGAACAGTGCACCTGCTTGAGCTTCATCCTTCTCCTTGAGGTCATGTTTTTTAACTTCGACTCCTTTGAGGAAGTCGTGCTCAAGCATCTTTTATCCGATCTGTTCCTGAGTTTTGCATTTATTCCGAGGGTTACTTGAAACTAGGGTCGATCTCGGATGAGATCTTCTGTGCTGGTCGAAGCTGCGGAGTCCGATCTTGATGATGGTGATCGGAGTCGCTGTGTCCGACTCGCTGGACTTGGAGATGATGCTGATTCTTCATCCCTGGAGGGTGGGGGTACCTGCAAGGGACTCCGATGCTTAAGTTAGCAAGGGTATTAAGCAGGTATTGAGTAGAATTAGAGTATGAGTTATACCTGGATGCTCCAGTGTATTTATAATAGTGTTGAGTGACCTTTTTGTAGATAAGATAAGTTCGTTATCTTATCTTTTATCTTTATCTTTATCTTTCATGGGAACCGCCTTTATCTCTACGGGCTTGGGCTACCCTTGGATTTGGGACGTGTTCCTCTATTTGGGCCCTTTGTTTGGGATTTCCTGTGACTTGGCCGAGCTCTTTGAGAAGGGGTCGGGTTGTCCTCACCTGAAGAGGTCGGTTGCTTTATCTGTAGAACATCCCGGGTCGAATAGCTCGACACAGGGTATGAACAGCGTTGTTTTCAAATACGGAGCGTTTTTTGCCTCTGCTCTTTTTGCTGTGTTTTTGTTCCTCGAGGGGGTTACCTCCTTGGGAATGCACACGTGCTTTTAATTCCCATTGATTGGGCTTTTATTCTATTTTGCCGTTCCATTCTGTCGCTTTATTTTGAAATTGAAAAGCCTTGGACTTTGGTTTTCAGTTTCTTGCTTCCATCCATTTCATTTGCTCAGTGAAGAAAGGCTTTCTTTTGTTCATCCTTTGCTTTTTGTCCATCTGGCTCCTTGAAATGAACACTCTCTTTCTCTGTAAGAAGTTTTGCCCCAATCTTCTTACTTTCCTTTTCGAGGCACTCGTTGGCGTGGATTGCTCGTGTTCCTTTCGTGCATTCATCGCGCTCACTCCTTCTTCATCGCAGGTTGGTACTCTTCTTTTGATTGTCATCTTTCTTTTGTGCTTTTCTGTTTGCATGCTTTTCCTTTTTCGCACAAAGTTTCGATCTTTGTTGAGCTTTCTTTAAAAAGGTTAAAGCTTTCTAGAAAGATTGCATGTTCTTGTTTCTTCAAAGTTGTGATCTTGTTTTATCTCTGTTGCTTCATTCTGAGGACATGTAGGTGCTTAGGTGATGAGTTTTTAATTGTACTTTTTTCTTTTTTGATGGAGGGGCTAGGATCTCAACTAGTATCTCGATTTTTGTTGACTTTCCTGTGTACCTGTATCTTTATTACCTCCAAAGGGTTCCCTTAGGTTGTTGATGTTGATTACTTTTGTGGAGCCTGGGGTGCCCTTTTGCTATTATATTCTTTGTGTGCTAGTTGTTTCCTCACTTTTTGTTTCTTGTCCAAGTTGTTTTGGTAGTGACCCCTTTTGTTTTTCTTACTGTAGGGATAGTTGTTCTATGTCTTCACGAAAAAAACATTGTTGAGATGTTTACAAAGGTCCCTGCTGGTATGGCCGATTGGTTAGATTCCATAGAGTTTATATGTGTTACTGTGGCCGACCCGGAGTATTATGAGAGACTTAGAAGGTTCCATAGGATTTGTAATAATAGGGACGACGAGAAGAATTACGAGCTGGTGTTGTCCGACCCTGAGGAGAGGGTTAGTTGCCCTTCCTTAACTCGGGCAGAGCGTCCCTTGTTTTATGCCTATTACTATTTCTTTAGCCAGCTGAATATTACCATCCCTTTTACTGTAATGTGGACCTGTAATGTGGCCCCTTCTCAGCTTCATCCGAACTCTTTGGGCCTTTATAAAGATTTTCTAGCTATTGTGCCAAGAGCTGGGTGTCTAACCTACCATATCCCTTTTTCTTTTTCTATTTGTGTTGACGAAACCTGGGGTGGCCAAGAAGAAGGATTTTTGAATCTCTTTCCGAGCTACCCAGGGGAAGAAAGTATTTTCAATGTTTGATGAATCTTTTTGAGACTTTAAGAACTATTACCTTAAAGTCCGAGCTGTTGAGGGTGTCCGTCCTTTCTTTCTGGACGAGAATGATGAGCCGACCTTTCCTTTACAATGGCAAAAAGATATAGTGGTAGTCAAGTATCCTTGGGAAATTTTAGATGAAGTAGAACAAGCTTTTGTGGGTGTCTTAGAGGAGCATTGGGGGGAGCCTCCTCATCTGGATACGAAGAGATTTCTAGGAGATCCTTCCTTCCTTCATTCTGAGCTAGTAGTGTCCAAGCTCTTTCTTTATAGATAGTCGAGCCTTCATCTTTGTCGTTTTATCATTTTCCAAATGTGTGATTGTTTCTTGGTTCTTTTTTCATTGATGGTTAAATCTTCGGACTCCATGAAGGCCTTCCGGAAGGCCAAGAAGGCGATGGCTACCCAAAACTTGACGGCGAAGACATCGAGGGAAGGGTTTTCTCAGGTGCCCCCGGAGAAGCCAACTTCTGACTCTCAGGGTCTGAGAAAGATCATCCCATCCCTAGAGTTTGGACAGTTTTTGCCGACCCTCCAGTTGACACTTCTGGTGCTACCTCTTCCCCTACCTTTCCTGGTCCTCCTCCTAAAAGGCAAAAGACAGTTGGAACTTATGATCTGACCAACAAGGAGTTTGATGGTGTGGCTTTTGCCATGGATTTGATCGCTCCTCAAGGTAGAGTTCCCTTGGATGATTTGTTGATTCTCCATCACCTCAATTTTATTGCAAGTAACAGTATTCGGATAGCCAATGTAGGTGTGGCTTTATCACGGGTTATCAGGGAGTCTCCAGTTCATGCTACTAAGGCTTTTATGGAGGAAGCCAAGACTGAATTTGATAGGGTGAAGAGTTTGAAGGATGAGTTAGATGCCAAGGTTGCAAAACTGGAGCTTGATGTGGAAATGGAGAGGGCTACAGCTACTACTGTCGAAACTTTCGTCAATCTGGCCGAGGAGATGGCTAAGAAGTACAAGGAGAGCAATACTCGCACATATGGCGAGCTGTTAGACACGAGGGAGAGACTTCAGTCTGCTCAGTATGACTATGCCGAGCTCCAGGGCCATATGGTGGGCAGTATGACTGATTTGTACGAGAATTTGAAGGCCCAGGTTCGGGTTCTTGCTCCCAAACTCGACCTTTCCTTATTCAGCATGGACAACATGGTGGATGATGGCAAGATTGTGCCTGCCCCAAATGATGATGAAGAGTGTCCTCCCATTGCGCCGCCATCCAAGGCTTCCACAGCTTCGACTACTGCTGCCCCTTCTGCCGAGGTGATCCCTCTTGGACCTGAGCCCGAGGTGGAGATTCTGGATGGGTCGGATGGAGTTGTCAATGCTACCCCGATCTCGACCAGGCCTCCTTCTCCTAAGGATGCAGCTACTGAGGCAAACTTGGATCCTTTATAGTACTCTCTTTATATCTGTTTGGTTATGTACTTTGTATAGGCAGACTTGTGGACTTTGTTGAACTTGTTGGTTTTTGTAACCTTTTGTGGATGATCTTTAACATTTGGTTGCTTCCCTGCAACTTTTGTTTTAAAAACACTTTAAACTCTTGGGCTGCCTTTTAGGCAGTTTTTGAGTCTTTAATGTTTATATCAAATGATGCATTTGACTTTTACTTGTGTTGATATGCTTGTATTTGTTTAACCTTTGTTTGGAGGAGGTTGGTCTATGCCTTTTCTTTGGCTGTCGTCGACCTGAGTTTTTTAGTCGCATTCCCACAACTTTTTGGGTAGTGTTCTCATATGGAACCTTTTCCTTTTAGTTTGTTTGGATGACTTTTTGGCCTTCTTTCCGACTTGTCCCTTTGTTATCCGGGCTTTTTAGTCAAATTCCAAACAACTTTTTAGGTAGTGTTCTGATGGGGAATCTTTTCATTGTAGTTTGTTTGGATGACCTTTTAGCTTCGTTTTGTAGTCGTGCTTTTTGCTTTAAGTAAAAATCCTTTTCACGGCTTTATACCTTCTAGCTGTGCACTTCGGGCCTTGGTTTTTTAACCTTTCTTTGGCCTTTGCGAGATGTTTTTTGTCCCTTTTCGGTGATCTTTTCATTGGTCCGACTTCTCTGTCGGGCCTTCTTAAGTTATTTTTAGTAATCCTATTTCTAGTTAGACCTCGTCAGGCCACTTTTTTTGGGTTACTTTTTATAACTTCTTGCATTAATCCGAGCTTTATCGCTTCACCTTGCCGACCTCTTTTTGATCAGGTGATGAATTTTGCTTTTGAGCGTAAATTAATGCATCTTGGTAGGAAAATTTTTAGGGAATCTTAAGATTTTATTCAAATAATAAAAAATATATATAAGAGTGTGTACATGTAGGTGCTTACCCTTCGAGTTCGGGCAAATTTTAGATCTTGGCTTGACACCTCATTAAAAAACCCTCTAGGAAAAAGAGTATGCCTTATCCTTAGATCCTTTCTAGCTATAGTACCTTCTTAGGTTATAGGCGTGCCATGACCTTGGTAGCTCCCGCCCTTCGAGGTTGGCCACCCTATAGTAACCTTTTCTTAGCACTTCTGCAATTCGGTATGGTTCTTTCCAGTTAGCTGCTAGCTTCCTTTCTCCTGACCGACCTGCTCCGATATTATTTTGAATTAAAATGAGATCGTTGGTGGAGAAGCTTCGTTGGACTACCTTCTGATTATACTTTAAGGCCATTCGACGCTTTAGTGCTTCCTCTCTAATTCAAACTCTTTCTCGAACTTCTGGAAGTAGATCGAGCTCTTCCCTTTGAGTTTGGGAGTTGATATCTTTATTGTAGAGGATCACTCTGGGGAATCCTTCTTCTACTTCTATGGGGATCATTGCCTCCATTCCGTAAGCAAGTCGAAAGGGTGATTCCCCAGTAGTAGAGTGTGAAGTTGTTCGATATGCCCATAGGACTTGCAGGAGCTCCTCAGCCCAAGCTCCCTTTGCGTCCTGTAGCTTCCATTTTAACCCGGCCAATATGACTTTATTGGCGGCTTCCACCTATCCATTGGCTTGTGGGTGTTCTACAGTGGTGAACTAGTCTTTAATTTTTAGATCAGCCACTAAGTTCCTGAAGCCTGTGTCGGTAAATTGAGTGTCATTGTCCATGGTGATGGAGTCTGGGACTCCAAACCTTGTGACAATATTTTTGTATAGAAACTTCTGACTTTTCTGAGCGGTGGTAGTAGCTAATGGCTCTGCTTCAATCCACTTTGTGAAGTAGTCTATGTCTACAATGAAAAACTTGACTTGCTCTGATCCTTTGGGGAAGGTCCCGAGGAGGTCGAGCCCCCACTTTGCAAATGGCCAGGGTAATGTAATACAAATGAGCTCTCAGGTGGAGCTATATGGAAGTTGGCGTGCTTCTGACATGGTGGGCATTTCTTGACGAACTCTCTTGCCTCCTTTTGCAAGGTCGGCCAGTAAAAACCAGCTCGGAGTACCTTTTTGGAAAGAGCTCGTGCCCTCAGGTGGTTGCCGCACACACCACTGTGTACTTCTTCCAAGACTTCCCTTGTATCGGAGGTCAGCACACATTTTAGGAGGGGTGTTGAAATCCCTTTCCTATATAGGATGTCGTACAATATGGTGTAGTACTGTACTTCTCGTACTAGCCTTTTTTCCTCCTTTTTATCTGTGTGGAGTGTTTTAGAGTTGAGGTAGTTGATTATGGGAGTCATCCATCCTTGATGCTGTCCTGATATGGTTAGGATCTTCTCTTTCTCTGAGATTGATGGATTTTGTAGTTTTCTTGGATGAGGCTTCTATTATTTCCCCTGGTTTGGTACTAGCTAGTTTTGAAAGTGCATCGGCTTGAGCATTTTGTTCCCGAGGTATATGTCGAACCTCATATCCTTTGAATTGTCCGAGCTATTCTCTGGTTTTGTCTAGATATTTTTACATGCTGGGGTCTTTAGCTTGATAGCTCCCCTCTATTTGTGAGGTGATTACTTGTGAGTCACTAAAGACGGTATCCTTTTGAACTCCTACCTCCCTAGCCAGCCTCAAACCAGCCAGTAGAGCCTCGTATTCAGCTTGGTTATTTGAGGTAGGGAACTCAAACTTTAATGAAAGCTCGATTTGGGTTCCCTGATCACTCTCTATAATTATGCTTGCGCCACTCCCGGTTTTGTTCGAGGAGCCATCTACGTAGAGATTCCATTCTATGGGAGTACCCAGGGTGTCAGTATACTCTGCGATGAAGTCGGCCATATACTGTGACTTAATAGCTGTCTGAGCTTCATATTTGAGGTTGAATTCGGATAACTCGACTGCCCATTATAGGATTCTTCTCGCTAAATCTATTTTCTGTAAGATACCTTTCATGGGTTAGTTGGTCCATACTCTAATATTGTGAGCCTGAAAGTATGGGCGAAGTCGTCGAGAAGTGAGTATGAGGGCGTAGGCGAACTTTTCTATCTTTTGATAGTTTAGTTCAGCCCCCTGTAGAGCCTTACTGATGAAGTAAATGGGTTGTTGCCTACTTTTATCTTCTCTGACTAGTGCTGAGACTATTGCTCGACTTTCTACGGCAAGGCTTAGTGTTGTATAGAAGGGGAGAGATCTTAAGGCTGATCCAGCTAGAAATCTAGATAGGGCTGCTAGTCTTCCGTTGAGCTGTTGTACTTCTTTAACGCAGGTCGGGCTTTTCATGCCGAGTATGGCCTGACATTTATCTGGGTGTGCTTCAATTCCTCTCTGAGTGAGCATGAAGCCCAAAAATTTGCTGGCTTCTACCACGAAGGTGCACTTTGCGGGGTTAAGTCGCGTCCCATGCTTTCTTATGGTATCGAACACTTTGGGTGAGGTCAGATAACAACGATTCCTCGCTCTGTGTTTTTACCAGCATGTCGTCTACATAAACCTCCATTAGCTTCCCGATGTGATCGGCGAAAACTTTGTTCATCAATCTTTGGTATGTAGCCCCTGTGTTCTTGAGTCTGAAAGGCATGACTATGTAGCAGTAGTTTGCTTTTGGGGTTAGGAACGAGGTCTTTTCTTGGTAGGGTGGATAAATTGGGATTTGGTTGTATCCTGAGTAAGCATCCATGAAGGAAAGGTACTTGTATCCTGAAGAGGCATCCACTAGAGTGTCTATATTTGGGAGTGGGTATGGATCTTTTGGGCAGGCTTTATTGAGGTCGGTGTAATCAGTACACATCCGCCATTTTCCATTTGACTTCTTTACCAAGACGACGTTGGCTAGCCATAAAGGGTACTTAACCTCTCTTATGAACCCTACCTCTAGTAAGACATGTACCTGCTCTTCCACAGCTTGGGTCCTTTCTAGGCCAAGCTTCCTACGCTTTTGTTGTACTGGCCAAGATCCAGGATACACTGCCATCTTATGGCACATTAGCTTGGGATATATGCCGGGCATGTCTGTGGCCTTCAATGCAAAGAGGTCAGAATTATTTTTTAGGAACTGTATCAGTAGCTCCTTTAGGTCTCCTTTTAAGGTTGCCCCTATATTTGTTATTTTGCCTTGGGCATCCCCGATTTGGACTTCTTCGATTTCACCTTCAGGTTGTGGACAAAGTTCTTCGTGAACTCGGGCTCTCCCGAGTTCAATAGTGTTGGTTTCTTTTCCTCTGGGGTTACCTTTAAGGTTCAGAATTTCATTGTAACAATGTCGCGTGAGTTTATGGTCTCCCTTTATCGTGGCGATCCCTTTTACTGTTGGAAACTTCATGCATAGATGTGGAGTGGAGACTACCGCAACAAGCTGGTTTAGCATTTTGCGACTGATAAAGAGAGTTTATCATTAATCTAGAATTTTCTCAAAATAGAATTCATTCATTGGTAGCATAGTCTAGATCAACAACTAACTCCCAATCAAATTTAAAATCAAAAGATAGTTACAATCAAAACAAAATAAAACGAGAGTATTTAGCTCCTGGGTCGTCTTCCCTAGGAGTTGCAATTGAGTGGACATTATTAGCTATGAGAGAGAACATGGGAGTTGGGAATGCAAGAGAAGTAAAGTAATGTAAATAACAAGAAATTAAATGAACATGCAAGAAGACTCTTGGTGAGATATGGGTAATCAAGGATTCCTATCCTAGTTATGGACCATAAACATGGCAATTGTGTGGAATTAATCCTAATTAGTCAATCCTACTTGAGAATTAGTCAAAAGGGCATAATTGATTCCAATTCCTAAGTCCTAGTCAACACTAGTGGGTTACTTAAAGTCAAGGGAAACCAAACCAATTAACAATCCTCACACAATGCAGAATGGACATCCACAACTCAATTTCACCCAAACACCCAATTTCTCAACCAAGAGTGTGAAAAGATAAACATGCAAGAAATTAAACATCAAAGCAATAAAAGTCAAAGCAATTAAATGCAAGGAAAGGAAACTTCAAATGAAAAAAATATCTTGGCAAGTAATTGAGAGCTAAGGTTACCTATCCTAACCATTGACCACAAACACATGATGATTATGAAGAGTTAATCCTACTTAGTCGACCCTAACATCGAGGATAAGTCAAATAGGCATAGTTTATTCCAATCCATAAGTCCTATGTCAATACTAAGGTAGCGTTTGTTTTGAGGTACTGAGACAGAAACTGGGAGACTGAGACTCAGTATTATGTTTGTTAGTTCAGAGACTGGTACTAAAATTTCTATCTCTGTCTCCAAAATTTCAGTATTTCAGTACCTCAAAAAAATGGAGACACAGGGGACTAAAATTTTTAGAGATAGAGACTGAAACTTTAACAACATTTTATACCTAAAATACCTTCATTTCAATTAATTAATTCCAATTTTACCGTTTGTACAAATTAAATTAGAATTTCATTCTTGTTTTAATTTCTGTCTCCCACTTTGCACCAAACCTGAGATTTATTTTAATCTCTCTCTCTTAGTCTCTGTCTCTCAGTCTCAGTCTTTCTGTCTCTATCACTCCACCAAACTACTCTAATATATCAAACAAGAATAGACATCAATGACTCAAGGATAACCAAAGTCATCAATTCCAAGCCAAGAGTGAGGAAAAACTAGGTAAAAACTAAGCCAAGCATTTTATCAAATACTTGGTGTGCATGAAAATAAAATAATATTAAATTGCATTAAAAATAAATCCAAACTACCAAAAGCAAGAAAATGACAATAACAACTAAAGGAAGCATTAAATGAACATAAAACATAAATTGCATTAAATGTAAATTAAAATAACAAAGTGTCATAAACATAAAGGAACAAAGAAAATGAAATAGCAAAAAGAAGGAAAGAACAAAGATGCAATAACAATAAATGACAAGGAAAAGTAACTGAAAATAAGAATTAAAAGTAGAAATTACAAGAAATCAAACTAAGGAACCCTAATTCTAGAGAGAGGGGGGAGCTTCTCTCTCTAGAAAACTACACTAAAACATGATAAAAGCTAAACTTATTTGCCCCCCCCATTCCTCATCACTTTGGCCTTAAATAGCTTTAGAAATGGGTTGGATTGGGTTCTGGAGGCCCAAAAATCGCCCCCAGCGATTTGCAATTAATGACCTCACGTGCATGCAGTTGTGCGTATGCACGACCTACGGTGCATACGCACAGTTGCGCAAAATTCCCATCGTGCATACGCACGACATTTGGTGCGTACGCATCCTTGAACGAAGTCACCGTTGTGTGTACGTACGCATCGATATCTATACGTATTTTTGCAGCAGCTTCTAAACTCCATTTTCTTCATGATTTCTCCCCTTTTGGATGCTCTTTCTTCAATTCTTCAACCCAAACTTGCCTTGAAAAGCCTGAAATCACTTCACAAATGCATCAAGGCACCAAATGGGATCAAAGTGAATAAAATTTAACTAATTTTAGCACATAAGAGCATGTTTTCACTTTTAAGCACAATTTAGGGATAATTCTCAAAAGCATGCTATTTAGGTGAATAAATGTGGGTTTATGTGATGAAATTCACCTAAATCAAACCAAAATATATCGTAAAATATGGACTCATCACCGACCTATTAGGGCATTGTAAGTTGAGCTCACGTCAACTACGATGTAGTCTATGCTTAGTGTCCTGGACCGAGTTCCTTTTTTGAAGGTTGTGTGCAGTGGTATGTATCTGAGTGGCTGAATTGAGGCATCCCCGAGTCCAAATAGGCTATTTGGATATGCTCTGAGCTCGTTTTCTTGCAGGCTGAGTTTGTCAAAGGCGGATTTGAACAGTATATCCGTAGAGCTTCCTTGGTCAATCAATGTTTGGTGGAGGTTGGCATTGGCTAGTATGATGGTAATGACCACAGGATCATCGTGTTCCGGGATGATGCATGTGGCGTCCTCTTGAGTAAAGGTGATAGTGGGAAGGTCTGATGTCCTATCCCCTTCTCCAATGTGATACACTTTCTTTAGGTGTCTTTTACGGGACGACTTGGAGATTCTCCTACTTGCGAATCCTCCGTTGATCATGTGAATGTGTCTTTCACGGGTGTGAGGGGAACGTTCAGCTCATCCTCCTTCTTCGTCCCTTCTTCGCTTTTTTGGTTCGTCCCCTGTATTGGTGAGGAACCGATCTAATCTGCCTTCCTGGGCTAGCTTTTCTATGACGTTCTTCAAGTCGTAGCATCCATTGGTAGAGTGTTCATAGATTCGGTAGTATTCGCAGTACTCCATCTGACTTCCTTCCCTTTTGTGTTTAATCGGACGAGGTGGTGGGATCGTTTCGATGTTGCACACTTCTCAGTAGACATCTATGAGGGACACCCGAAGAAGGGTGTAGTTGTTCTCCTCCATATTGATGTACTTTTTGCCCGTTCTTGTACCCTGTTCAGAGACGTTGGCTGTTTTTTGGATATGGAGTGGCTAAAGGGTCCTTCGCGCAGACCATTGATGAGTCCCATGATAGCGGCTTCTATTGGAAGATTTTGTATGTCAAGGTATACTTTATTAAATCTTTCCATGTAGCTGTGGAGGCTTTCCCGATCTCCCTATTTAATTCCTAACAAGCTCGGAGCGTGCTTGGCTTTATCCTTCTGGATGGAGAACCTGGCGAGGAACTTTTTAGCAAGGTCATCAAAACTTGTGATTGATCTTGGGGGCAAACTGTCAAACCACTTTATTGTCGTTTTAGTCAGGTTGGTCGGGAAGGCTTTGCAGTGAGTCGCATCCGAGGCATCCGTGAGCTACATCCGGCTTCTAAAGTTTCTGAGATGATGGCTTGGGTCAGATGTTCCATCGTATGGGGGTCATGTCAGGAGCTTTGAAGTCTTTTGGGACTTTAGCTTTCATGATTTCTTTTGTAAATGGGTCTTGGTTCCTGTGGGGACTATTTTCGCAATTGGGCCGAGCAGTTTTGGTTTTGAGATCAGCTTCGAGCTTGAGGATCTTATCTTCTAGTTCACGACACTTTCTTGTTTCTCTTTGAAGATCTCGCTCGGCCCCTCGCTGTCATTGGGCTTCTTTCTCGAGCTGTTTTAGGCGATCCTGCTGTTCATGGACGACATCTAGGATTTCTGTGTTTGGGGACTACTGTCTCCCTTGGATTGAGGTATATCCTTTGACGCGGCATCCGTGTTTTTAAGCGGTGTTCTTTCTTCTAAACCGGAGTTATAATCATTGTCAGGGTTGTCCGCCATGAATATGGAATAACTTCCAGGGTCCCCGGAAATGGCGCCAATATTCTGAGGGTTACCTGAAACTAAAGTTCGATCTCGGATGAGATCTTCTGTGCTGGTCGGTGCTGCCGTGTCTGACATGTTGGAGTTAGAGGTGCTGCTGATCTTCGATCATCGGAGGGTGGTAGTACCTGCAATAGACTCCGATGCTTAAGTTAGCACGGGCTTTAGCAGGTTTTTGTGTGGAATCAGTGTATGAGTTTTACCTGGGTGCTCCAGTGTATTTATAGTAGTGTAGAGTGACCTTCCTTGAGATAAGTTAGTTATCTTATCTTATCCTTTGTGGATGAGGTCACCTTATCTTTTTTGACTAGCCGCCTTTAGAGGGGCTGTAATCCTCAGTGTTGGGCCTGCTTGGGCCTTTATGGAAATTTGGCCGAGCTCTTTAGGAAGAGGTCGGTAACGACTAACCTTTGGTAGAGGTCGGCCTCCTTTTGTCTTCATTCAACCCAGACCGCATAGCTCCGTCCAGGGTATGAACAATAAGGTACAAGTACAATAAGTAGCACATAATCAGGTAACATAGCATATATGATACAACAATCTAAAACAAATAGGCAAACCCAAACAATTCAAACATATGCAAATGATGTATGCCTGCTGGTGATGGCCGAAACTGGTTTGGAATTTCTCTTAAAATAGATTTGGCATTGCAAGTATAGTTCCAAATCCACAATCAACCAACATCAAAGTTTGGATTCAAAAGATGTCACTATTCAAAACCAATTCAATTCCGGGAGTTTTGAATTCTCGGGTCATCTCCCAAGGACACTTGAGATCAATGAGTGTGCAATTTCGGTTGTGATGCACAAGGGGTTTCAATTAAGAGATGAACAAATAAAGAAACAAAAAACATTCAAATTTTCAATTAATGAACTAATAAAGGAATTAAAGAACTAGCTATGTAATATAGACAAGTAAGGTATAAAAAGGATTAATGTGTGTGTGTGTGAATAAGGAAGAAAATAAATGGAATCTTGGCTTGGGATGAGCTAAGGGTCCTTTTCTTGTTGAAACCACAACTATGACAATTAGAATGGATTAATCTCACTTGGTTAACCCTCACATCGGATAGTAAGTTAAATGAGCATAAATGTTCTTAACCCACAAATCCTAACTCACTTGCTAATTACTTTAGCAACAAGTTAGCGTTAGTGGGAACAAGAACAACTAACAATCCAAGAATCATCACTAAATGTTGGACATTCCAACTCTAGGAACCCAATTGCTCATTTTTCCCAAGCCAATAGATGGAAAGTTAGCCCATAATCAAAATTGACATTTTGTCAAACACTTGGTGAGCAAAAGCATTAAACATAGGAAAAGTGAGTAAATGCTTGAAACTATGAGCAACAAATGATCAAAATCAATAATACTAACTCAAACAAGCATATAACAATCATCAATCATCAAAATCATCAACAAGGAATCGAAATTGCAAAAAGTATATATATTGAATCAAAAATGTAACTATAAAGAGTAGTAATTAAGAAATACTTACAATGGAGGCTAGCAAAATCCAAGATCAAAAATGGAAATGGCACTTGAATTGTAAAACTCTAATATAAACCCTAATGGTGTTGAGAGAAAACGTAGAGAAAAACTAACTAAAAACCTCCTACTACTACTCCTAAAACTATTCTAATGATATCCTATGGTATGCTATGGTAGCCCAATGTTTTCTCCCTTCATTATGAGCTATTGGCATCAGAAATGGGCCTCCAATCCATCAAAAGCGCAAGTCACATGCAATTTTAATGAAGGCATGCACGGGTACTTGTGCGTATGCATAGACGTGTGCGCACGCACACTCTGCCGATATCTCTGGTTGTGTGCACGCACAAGAGACTGTGTGCACGCACAAGAGACTGTGCGCACACTTCGCGATGCTTTAGATTATCATGCGACGTGCAAGATTCCGTGCGCGCACGCTTTGCTCTGCTTGGGTGCCTGTGCGTACGCACGTAGGTCTGTACATACGCACACATCGCTTTGCTGTTCTCCTTTGATTCTTCATGCTTCCTCCTCTTTGCGTGCTCCTCCTCCATTCTCGCCAAGTCATTCCTACCTTATACATCTGAAATCACTCACAAACACATCAAGGTATCAAATAGAAGGTAAATGAATTAAAATATGCTAAATTAGGCACAAAAGGGCATGTTTTCATAAAAAAGCACAATTTAGGAGGTGATGAGCGGATATTTTATACGCTTTTTGACATTACTTTCATATCGTTTTTAGTGGTTTTTATTTAGTTTTTATTAAGTTTTTATAAGTTTTAGTGTTAAATTCACATTTTTGGATTCTACTAGGAGTTTTTGTATTTTTAGACAATTTCAGGAATTTTCTGGCTGAAACTGAGGAGCTGGAGCAGAAGTTTGATTCAGAGACAGAGAAAGCACTGCAGATGCTGTCCAGATCTGACTTGCCTGCATTTGGAAGATATTTTCGAGAGCTACAGAAGTCCAAATGGAGCACTTTTAATGGAATTGGAAATCTGACTTCCAGAGCTTTCCAGCAATATATAATAGTTCATACTTTGCTTCGGATTAGAAGGCGCAAAACTGGCGTCCAACACCAGCTTCCTGCACCTTTCCAAGTGTCCAGCGCCCAAAGAGCAGAGCCCAGCATCCAAATCCCTAGAGAGGACCCCTAGCTGGCATTCCACGTCCAAGAGACCTCAATGCACATAGATCTCATCAAAACTCAGCCCAAACACTCATCAAGTGGACCCCAGAAGTAGATTTTAGCGCTAAATAGACTGTTTTACCCTAATAGTCATCTATTTAAGGGATTAACTTTATGTAATTCGGGAGAGTCTTTTGATGACTTTTAGTTAAAGACTATTTTTACTTTTACACCTCCCGCTGAGGGAGGTCTGCCATTATTTTCGTTTTTACTTTGTATTTTATTTTTAGTATGAGTCTCTAAACCTCCTAGGTTGAGGGAAGGAGCCCTGCTGAGTCCTATGAATTAATAAAAGTACTATTTCTTCTTCTTCGATCAGTGTTTGATCTATCTCAAAGATGTATATCCCAATCTTCATCGTGATGAACAGGACGATCTGGCGAATTGGCTCTGTTCATCACATTAAGAGGAACGTGCCTGACAAACACCCGCGTCTACTTGGGTTCATGTGAGTACCTAGAAGAAAAGCACGAGCCAACAGCTATGGATTTACAGCTCTCAGACGGTTAATCCATGATATCATTGGGGACTTCTCAAGACACCAGTTCAGCCAATCTCCAGGAGATTAAGGTCTCTGTGGTATAGGTTAGAATCCAAAGAAGCAGCATTCTCTGATCCGGAAGATTTGACCTTGTCTGTGGCATTTTGAGTATGATTGCCAAGATAATGGACTACTATGTGCTTCACCCTTCGTCAGATTGAATATCACGACCACTGGCTATGGCCGTGTTCAATCTGTAGCAGAGGAGATCAAAGACCATTGGCGTGGCTTTGATCACTTACAGCCTGCCATAAAAGAAGATCATTCACAAGTAAAGAAGACAATAGTACCGGAGTTACTTTAGAAAGACAAAGCAACTCCAACTTTCAACTCTATTACCATTCCCAGCATATAATTTCTAATAGGTAACTTATTAATAGCTGATTTACAACTCCTTCTGAGTCTGCCTGACTAAGACCTGCAAGACAACCATAAGCTTGCTTCAAGCCACAATTCTCGTGGGATCGATCCTGACTCGCTCAGGTATTACTTAGACGACCCAGTGCACTTGCTGGTACTGCTGTTGTTGTACGAAATAGTGTGGTTTTGCGTACACGCACACTAGGAGGAAAGATCAAAAGCATGCTTTTTAATGGAATAAGTGCAGGTTTATATGATGAAATCCACTAAATTTCAACCAACAAATCATCATCAATTATGGATTCATCACTTGTCCTATGGCAGATGATATCATCTGTCGGTTATATAGCTAACCCGACATGTCCTGGTAGCTAACCATTGGACTGTCCCCCTATCGCGCATCCCCTACTCGAGTAATTCTCAAACATAAACATATAATATCCTCACTGGTGTTTATCCATGGGGGCGAGCTCATCTGGACATTTCACATTGTCCGGCCACACTTACGACATGGGGTCAACAGAATCTCGGATCTCAACCTGGAGTAAGTAGAGCCGACCCACTGTATCTACCCAAGGAAATTCAAAACTCAGATAGTTTCACAAATCTCAAATAACAAATCAACCTCAACTGGGAGCAAGTGGGGGCTAACCATTGCATCTACCCTAGGAGTTGAAAACCAAACCTGGAGTAAGTGGAATCAATGCCACTGCATCTACCCTGGCAGGTATATCTCACCACATCCCGGAGCAAGTGGACCAATGCTACTGTATCTACCCAGGCAGGTATATTATACCACATCCCAGAGTAAGTGGATCAATGCCACTGCATCTACCCAGACATGTGTTTAAAAAGCTCAAGCTGGAGCGGTGGAACCACCACTACTGCCGTTACGATCCAGGCGTCACAATCTCTAACCTGGAGCAAGTGGGACAAACCACAACCTTTGCTACTACCCAGGCATCTCAAATATACATTCATTCAAAACTCCATAATTAAACTCATTTATCGAAATCCTCCTTCCCCATCTCATACCCGGAGTAAGTGGACAACGCCACTGCCTACTACCCAGGGTCGCACATCACATTCAACACTTTTCATTATTATTCATTTATCACATTTAATCATTAATCGTATACATATACATACTCAGCCACAATTCAATTCTTATCACAGCCATCTGGCTCAACTTATACACAGCACTACCACCATCATCCTCAGCAACTTATACAATCATGATTACTCATCATTCATCATTGATTCTCACTTTACTTCATCCACAAGTTATCACATGTCCTAGCTTCTTTCCATTACTAGGCATATTATAAAAATTTGGGACTTAAAGGATGAAAATGGAGGCTTAGAAGTTTGAATTTCGGCTTTAAAGGCCCAAAAATTAATTTTTGCTGAAAACGGAGTCACGCATGTGCGTCACACACGCGCACGCATGGAAGGCGGAAAAGTAGAGTGACGCGTGAGCGTCGCCCATGCACACGCATGAAAAAAGCTGCAGAATTTCATTTTTAGACCTCAAACTTTTGCCACACATAACTTCTTCTACAAAATTCCTTTTTCAACCATTTTTAAACCGTTGGAAATATCGTTAAATGAGCTTTCATAAAAAATCAGTTTTGAAGAATTCCTAACTCCGATGGCCGAGTTAGGGACCGCAGAAGTTGGTCAAAAATCAGTTTTTACCCAAAAACAGAAATCACTAATTTTTCCAATGTCCACAAGCCAAATTCATTTCCACTCATCCAGATGACCACAACCCAACCAGATTCACATAATTACACTCAACCAAAACCAAACCTACCTCATCTACATAATTCAATTAATTTTCGTCACCTTACACTCCTAAATTCCTAAATTCTTATTATTCCACATTCCTCCCATTTATTCACACACTCAATATCCAATATCCATTCAATCTCAGATGACATCACACAACACACACATCACTTACCTTCCTTATCTTATTCCGGTCTCCAGCCCAAGATTCACGACCTCCGGCCCAAATTCACAATTTAATTGCATATTCCATAAACCAATATTCATTATCCAATTCATCAGATTCTCAACACACCAAACATACAAATTTACATAATTCTCAACCCAATTATTAATTTACATTACATGTCAACTATACATATTAGTACCAACTATTTACACAATCCAAACTTAATCCTAGAAGCTAGCCTAGGAATTCTCATTACACCACACGGTACTTAAATGAAACTTAAACCATACCTTAATGACAGCGGTTCACACCTAAACTTAAATTCTCTTCTCCAAGGCCCACAAGCTTAAACCTCCACACCAAAGTTCCACAAGAAAGTTAAATCTTCCCATTGTGCACCAAAATCACCAAATACACTAACATAACCAATTTCACATACATACATCAACCTAGGGTTCATGAAAATAATAAATCACAAGGGTTGGAGGGTTTCTTACATTAACCCACTGAAGTTTGTGATGAATATCACCCATGGCTTATACTAGAGCACTCCTAAACAACCAAAATCACAAGATTTTCTCAAAACCCAAACTAAATTCGAATTTAAAGAGGAAAACAAAAAATGGGCAGAGGACATTGGAATATTCACTACAAAACTTAGATAGAATTGTAGAGGATGAAAAGAGCGACGCATGGCTGTAAAAGGCTCGTCAATCGAAGTTCCGGAACAAAAGTTATAGTGATTTGAAGTTTAATAGAGATAGGATTTTCTCTCTTCTTCCTCTCTTTTCCATTTTATGAGCTGAAATACTCATAACTAATATTTATATATGTTGGGTCTTGGACCCACTTAGGTCCGGTTCACTTGGTTTAGTCCGTTGGCCCAATTTTGGGCCAAAATCTTTAAGATTAGAGCTTTAAACCGTATTTTAAATATTTTTATCTTCCCAAAGTATAAATTCTTATTTCTTAAAATTATTCACTTCTAATTAATTTTCTCAGCCACAGTACCAGAGAGATCGCAGCCGGTACTGCCGGTCAAATTTCCAGTGCCCATTTTTATTCAGAAAACTTTGTTTTCTAAATCAGAAAAATTCACTGAGTCCAAATATCATATTTAAATGATCAAATTCTGATTGCTAGATTTTCTAACCATATTTGCTCCTATTTAATTTATTATTTAATTAATTACGGTTTGATCATGTTTTACAATTTTAGCATTTGAAGCTTGTTTAGATGCTACTTTGTGGTGCATTGTGGTTTTATTTATTTCAGAAAAAATTCGGGTGAGTTTGAAAGAGTTCATGCAGAAGAAAAAGAAGAAAAATTGATGCTGCCAAGTTGGTGCTAAATACTGAGCCTGGCGTTTGGCGCCAGGCATCTCGTGCTGCATGCAAGGCCTCTATTAGTGTGGCACTAAACGCCCCGACCTGGAGTTTAGCGCCAGGTGCTCCATAACTAGTGCAAGGATCTCACGCTAGTGGCGCTAAACGCCGAGCCTGGCGTTTAGCGCCAGGAAGACAACAACGTCACAAATCCTCTCTGCCTCAACAGCACTAAATGCTGAGCCTAGTGTTTAGCGCCAGTAGTGCGAGTTTGGTTTGTATAGAAGGTCATTCGTGGATTTAGATAATAATTAATTCTTTATTTATTTTCTTTTCATTAGTAGTTAAAACAAAACACAATCTTTTGGACTTTTACTAGTTATGATTTTATTTTAGGATCAAATAAATTAATTTAGATATAAAAAGAAAAAAGATTCAGCCATTCAGACTCTCCTTCTCTTCTTTATCTCATTTCGTACTCTACACACTTTTTGAAACCCTTGCTTTTCTCTGAGCCATGAGCAACTAAACCTCCTATGTTAAGGTTAGGAACTCTATTTATTCTATGCATTAATACTATTGTCACTCTATTTTAATCAATATACTGATTTATATTCAATGATTACTTTCATTCTTCATCTTATGAATTTGAGTTTATTGGAAGATAGCTCTTTTTTCACATGAATTCTTGTTGATTCTTGGAAAGGTTAACTCACTTGAATAATAGCTTGAAAGTTACTCCTCTTAAATTACTAATTACCAGGACTTAACGTGATACGTGACATATAATCATCTTATATTTGGGTAATTAGGGTTTTTGTGACTAATAAACTAGAATTGAACCTAACCCTTTAATCTAAATTAAGTGGCCAAGAAATTGGCGGTTGATTAGGTTAGAGGAGACTAAATCACTAAGAAATTGCTATAAATTGAATCTTGCATGATTAAAGTAGTTGGTAAGAAATATTAATTCGGAAAAATAAACATCTCTGAAACCTTAACTAAGTGCTTTCTTAATTCTTGAATTACTATTTGATGCTTTTGAACCCAAAACACTATTCTTTGCTTGTCTGACTAAGTGAATCACTAAATCATTGTTGCTTGGTCCAACAACCCTGGTGGGATCGACCCTCACTCACCTGAGGTATTACTTGGTATGACCTGGTGCACTTGCCAGTTAGTTTGTGGTTTTGAAAATTCGCACCACTAGGTGTGGCACACCCTTGCTCAGGCATGACATGCTAGTTTGCTTCCTTTGGGGTGTGGCACACCTCTGCTTGTCCTCTCCAAGGCGTGGCTCCTGCTCTTTGCTTGCTTACATGGCTTTGCGTGGCTTGATCCTTGCATGGTTGGCTCTTGATTCTTCATGCAATGCTTGCCTCTTTGAACATGCTTCCTTTGCTATTTGATTTCACTTTCTTTTAATCGTATTTCCTTGAAAATATTTAGCAAATACCTTAGTAGCAAAAGATACTTAAAAGTGACTAGATTAAACAAAGAAACTATGATTAAACCTAAGTAAATAAGAATTAAAAGTAAGAAAAATAACTAAAGATGCGAACGCATCACAACATCAATCTTAAAATGTTGTTTGTCCCTAAGCAAAAAGAAAATAAAAGAATTGAATTAATGAAGAAGAATTGAATCTCTTTAAAGATCATGTCCATGTTGACAATGGAGTTACTAACCTTGTGATCATAAAGGGATTCTCTTCTCTCTTTTCTTAATGAATCTTAAAATCTTGGGAGGTCAACTCTTAGTGTTTCGTCTTAAGGCAACTCTTGATAGTGGGCTTTCGATTGATAATCCTGAACCAATTGGCTCAAGTTACCGGGTGATAAGGCACCCCTTGGATCTAATTACCCAAGCCTCTCCTTCACATGATTGCACCACAAGAATATAGTTAAAGACTTGAAGTCCTAGACACCGATGTCCAGATCCTCTTTGGACTTCTAAATGTTTTGTTTCAAGGCGGCTCTTGATTGTAGGCTTTTCGATCGATAATTCCTAGCCAGTTGACCCAAGTTATCGGGTGATGAAGCATCCCTCGGTTCTAATTGCCCAAGCCTGTCCTTGGACAATTAACACCACAAACACATAACTAGGCTCTTTATCCATTGATGCTCAGAGCTTTGCAACTTTGATTTTCTCTTTTTTTATCTTTTCATTTTTTTCTTCTTTTCTTTACTACTTCTCTTCTCTCTTTTTCTTTTGTAATTTGATTCAAGGATCTTTTGTTTGTTTAGAGATCTCATAATACTTTTCTAAGCCTCTATTCATGGAGAATCTGATACGGATTTTACAAACCACAAAACACCGGCAAGTACACCGAGTCGTATCAAGTAATACCTCAGGTGAGTGAGGGTCGATCCCACGAAGATTAATGGATCAAGCAAACAATGCTCAATTAACTATGCTAGTCAGACAATCAATATTAAGTGTTTCAATAATAAATAGCATGAAAACAGAAAATTTAACAAAAGCAAACAAAGATTGGTTGAGAAAGCAAGATGATAAAGATAGTTAAGGTGTCAGAGATGTTCACTCCTTAGGAAAACAATCCTTATGTCTATTTAGATGAAGTATGCAAAGATTAATCACGACGACTCATAAATAATCAAATTCCAATTCCTTAGAAATTTAATTTCTCTTTAACTTAATTAACAGCAAATTCCTTGGTTAATTACTTAAGAGAAAGAGGTGAAGCACAATTATGATTCAATTTCAAGTAATATTCAAAAACAGTCCTTAGGTTGAATTATATGTCACGTATTCAAGCTAGTCCTAACAATTGAAACTCACAAAGGGTTGCACACTTTTTTAACATATTCCTAGTGCAACCAAAAAGTAGTGTAAAAGGGTTTTCAAGCTAATTCAAATATTAATTTTTTTTCAAAATAATATTTAGAATCCAAGACGGAGTTAGAATGTTTTCCAACAATTCCAAATCTTTAGGGATGAAGAACGAAAACTCAATCATCAATTAAATCAAAGCATAAACTTCATATAAAATAAATACTTAGATTAGTAATCCATAAAAAGATGACAGAGCTCCTAACATTAACCAAGGAGATTAGTGGCTCATGCTTTAAAATAAACAAACCAAATATGAAAATGGCAGAAGATCTCCTCTCCTCTCAAAGTGGTTTTAGGATCCTTATATACTAAAGGAAAATAAACCTAATCATTAAATTCAAACTTAAATTTAAAAATAAAACAAATCAAATCTAATCTTTCGCATTAATTCTTCAACTTTGTATCTTTTCTTCAAAGCTTTAATAGTCCCAAATTGAATTCTGAATGGGCTTGGAGTGGCAAAAAGGATTAATTATGAAAACTGGGCCAAGTGGCACACTTTTCCTATGAAACGTGATGCTTTGCATGCAGGGAATATGCTTTCCTAGGAGTGGGTCTTCTTTGGCGTGCAACGCCACCCTTCGGCGTGTGGAACGCCCAACTTTCTTCATTGGCATGTGGCACGCCATGTGTGGCATTTAATGCCCATGTGTTCTGGTCCGTGGAACTCAAAATGGGGTCTTTGAAACACTCCTCTAGAAACTTAGCCTGATGTGCAAGGCCAGACTTTGGCGTGCAGCATGCCACTCAATTAAACAAGGTTCTCGGAGGTGGACAATGGCATGTGACATGCCCAACATATGACGTTACACGCCCGTTCATTTTGTCAAAGAGGGGTCTTCATTAAACCATTGAAGGCGTGTTGAATTCACATGCCCATTCTTTTATGGCGTGCTGCACACCCACTGTTCACCATGTCATGCGTACGCATGAGGCATGTGTACACATGGTCCTGACAAAAATCCTCAATTGCGCGTACGCTTGCAGAATGCATATGCATGAGTCCTCATTCTTCCAGCTTTTGCACATATGCATGAATCTTCATTTTTCAGCTGTTGCGCGTACGCATGAGGCATGCGTACGCATGAGTCCACTTTCGAAGGCGTTTCACGTCTTCTCCCTGGCGTGTTACACGCCATGCTATTCTTCATTAGACCATGCTTTCAAAGCATAGCCTAAGATTCCTAAGCATGTTCCAGGCTCCAAAGCATGTACAAAACTTCCTTTTTTTTCTTTCCTTTGAACTTGTTTGGTGTTTTTTATTTCTTTTTCTATTATTTTCTGCAAAATTCATCAACTCAAGCAATCAAAGCAATCTTCAATTTAATTACAAAAATACTCCATAATTAAGCATTATGCTTTATATATTATATAAAAAAGCATAGAAAAACACAATATAATGCGCATGCATCACAACACCAAACTTAAGCTCTTGCTTGTCCTCAAGCAAGCAAAGAATCATGCTTTAATCAACAAAATTTTAAAGCTTAAAATGCAAGGTTGAATGGTAACAATTCAAATGATTTTGGTTATCCATTTCACTTATGCACAAATCAACACAAATGGTTATAATCTTTCAAGACCTCTATCCAGATTAGATTATGGAATCCTTCCTTAAATCATAACCTTGAAGCAAGCTTATTTACTTTCTTTGAACATTTTTTTGTTGGGAGCTTTGCACCTTGAACCCAGCCGTGACTTTAAATGCTTTGTTTTTAAGTATTACCACTTGATAGATAAGCACCACGAGCACTTGATTAGGGGCTTGGTGCACGAATCCCCATGCTTTGTACAACTAAACCAGCAAGTGCACTGGGTCGTCCAAGTAATACCTAAGCGAGTCAGGGTCGATCCCACGAGGATTGTGGTTTGAAGAAAGCTATGGTTATCTTGCAGGTCTTAGTTAGGCGGATAGAAGAGTTATTGGTTTGAATTTAGTTAAACTCATAAAGGGAATAAAGATAAGTGTATAAAATACTTTGTGAATTGGAATGTAAACAGTGATAAGAAATTGGTTAAGGGTTGGAGATGCTTTATCCTTCTGGATTAACTCAGGTATCACTGTCTTCTTCAATTGTGAATGATTTCTTCTATGGCAGGCTGTATGTGATCAACGCCGTACGGCCGTGGTCACCAATATCCTCCAGATCTAAACACCAGGGTTAGTGCGCATCTAGTCTGATTGAGGGTGAAGCTCTTGTAGTCCATTCTCCTTAATGATCCTACTGAAAATGCCATAGACAAGGTCAGATCTTCGGAATCAGAAAATGCAGAACCGTTGGGTTCTAACCTCTACCATAGAGATCCTAATCTCCCCAGAAATCGGATGAACCGGTGTCTCGAGAAGTCTCCAACGAAGTCATGGATTAGCTGTCTGAGAGATGTATAATCAAGCAGGCAGTTCGATGCTTTCTTGGCTCGTATTCACACGAACCCAAGTAGACACGGGTGGTTGTCAGGCACACGATCTTAGTATGAAAAACAGAGCTGATTGTCACTGATTATCCCATTCATCATGTTGAAGAACGAATATACATCTTAGAATTGAATCAAACACGGATTGAAGAGAAACAGTAATACTTTTATTAATTCATAGAACTCATCAAGGCTCCTCCCCTCAACCTAGGAGGTTTAGAAACTCATACTGATAGGAAATACAATGATAAATGAAAATATGATGTAAAGTGGTAGATGATGTACGAATAATATGAATCTAATCCCTTAAATACTAAGCTGATGACTAATAGGGGTAAAACAGTCTTTTTAGTGCTAAAATCCACTTTCGGAGCCCACTTGGTGAGTGTTCGGGCAGAGTTTTGATGAGATCCACGTGCTATGAGGCCTCTAGGGTGTTGAACACTGGATAGGGGGTTCTCTTTAGGCGTTTGGACATTGGTCTCTGCTCCTTGGCCGCTGGACGCCTAAAATGGGGCAGGAGGTTGGCATTGGACGCCAGTTTTGGGCCTTCTAATCTGAAGCAAAGTATAAACTATTATATATTGCTAGAAAGCTCTAGAAGTCAGCTTTCTATAGCCATTGAGAACGCTCTATTTGGATTTATTTAGCTCTAGAAAAGCTCATCTGAGTGCAAGGAGGTCAGATCTGAGCAGCATCTGCAGTGCTTTCTCTGTCTCTGAATCAGACTTTTGCTCCAGCTCCTCAATTTCAGCCAGAAAATACCTAAAATTACATAAAAATATACAAACTCAAAGTAAAATCCAAAAATATGAATTTAACACTAAAACATATAAAAACTTAATAGAAATTAAACAAAACATGCTGAAAACTATATGAAAATAATGCCAAAAAGCATATAAAATATCCACTCATCAGGGCTCTTTGAGCTTAATTTGTCTTTTCATTCTTCTCCATCATTGGTGCTCAAAGCCTTTGGCTTCTCTTTCTTTGGGGGTGTTTTGCACCTTTGAGTAACTCTTGCAGTCCTCTCAATCTCAAGGTCAAAGTCAAAAAGTGGTTCTTTGTCCCTATTCGTGCTCATAAACAGACAGCAAACAAAGAAAAATATAAAACTCTCTATGTCTGAGTACAGAAAATTCTCTGTGAGATATCCTGTGTAAAAGAAAGAAAATAAACTAAATAATTAATACTAGAAATTTGAAAATCATAAGAAAAAATAAGCCACTAATTACGAAAATAAAGAAAAGAAAATAATTCAGGAAAAATAAAATAAAATTACTAAAGGGGGACACCAAACTTAACTTTAAAAATGAAGGAAAACAAATTAAACATAATGCAAAAATTAAAAGAAAAATAAACAAAAAAACTAAAGAAAAACGCCTAATCTAAGCAATCAGACAACTGGTTAGTTGTTAATCACAGATAATCCCTGAAAACCACGCCAAAAACTTGGTGCGGAATTTCAAAACCACAAACTAATCGGCAAGTGCACTGATTGTACCAAGTAATACCTCAAGTGAGTGAGGGTAGATCTCACGAGGATTGATGGACTGAGCAACTATGGTCGAATGATTACTTAGTCAGGCAAGCAGAAAGTGATGTTTTGAGGGTTCAAAAAGCATTAAATAATAGTTCAGAGAGTAAATAATGCAGTGAGAATGGTGTGAAATATACGAGAGAAAGTAGTTAAGGATCAGAGATGCTTACTTTTCCAGATTAAGTTTTCTTTTTAATCATGTAAGATTCATTTCATGGCAAACTATCAGTGAGTAAACCCTAATGTCTTAGTGATTTAGTTTCCTCTAACCTAGTTAATCGCCAATGCCTTGGGCACTTAATTTCGATTATAGGGTTAAGTTCAATTCTAGTTTATGGCCACAAAAACCCCAATTACCCAAAGTTAAGTGGATTATGTTATGTATCCTGATTAGTTCAAGTAATTAACGATTTAGGAGAAATTTACTTTCAAGATGTTGTTCAGGTGAGATATCTCTTCCAAGAATCACAAGAACGCAAATAAAATAAGGGTCATTCTTCTGATGCACCCAGATTCATAAAATGAAGAACGAAAGTAATCCTTGAAACTGAATCAATACATTAATTAAAATAGAACAGTAATAGCTTCAATCCATAGAAATAAGCAGAACTCCTAACCTTAAACAAGGAGGTTTAGTGGCTCATACTTCAGAGAGAAAACTAGGGTTTTGAAAAGTGTAAAAAGTGCGGAAGTCAGAAGATTCCCAAAAGGGTGCATCTTTTCCCTTTTATATCTGACCTAATTTGATTTGAAACTAAAGTAAAATAATAATTTCTAAACCTAAAATATTTTGTTTGTAAATAAAAATAACTAAAATAAGATAAAAGATAACAATTAAAAGCTAGGTCCAACTAAAGATGCTCCATGAGTGAAGTGAGATCCGGATTGCATGGCGCTAAACGCCACTTGAGGGTGGAAACTCCTTTAATCTTGCTGAGTTTCTGGTGCTAGTTGGCATTTAGCACCCTAGTGGGCAACTCCAATTCTTCTCTTTTCTTGCACAAAACTCTGTCAAATTGATCCGAACTACACCTGAAATAATTAAAACACAAAAACAACTCAAAGTAACATCCAAGGAGGATTTTAACACTAAAAGAACTTAAACTTAATAAATTCTAACTTAAAATAAATAGAAAATAGGGGAAAGATGCTCACGTATCACTCTCTAAATGGCAAAAAATGTTGGCCGCTTGGGACTCTGAACATAAGATCATCATGCCTCTTTTCCACTCCAGCTACCATGGCCAATCTCATAATAAGCGATGGAAAGGGAATGTTGAATTTCTTCTTCTGGTTTATCGTCCACATCGACTCTCTGATCAGAGGTAAGATGGCTATCTTCTTACCCTTTGATGAGCGGATAATTTATACGCTTTTTGGCATTATTTTTAGGTAGTTTTTAGTAAGTTCAACCTACTTTTAGGGATGTTTTCATTAGTTTTTATGTTAAATTCACATTTCTGGACTTTACTATGAGTTTGTGTGTTTTTCTGTAATTTCAAGTAATTTTTGGCTGAAATTGAGGGACTTGAGCAAAACTCTGAAAAAGGCTGACAAAAGGACTGCTGATGCTGTTGGAATCTGACCTCCCTGCACTCAAAATGGATTTTCTGGAACTACAGAACTTCAAATGGCGCGCTCTCAACGGAGTTGGAAAGTAGACATCCAGAGCTTTCCAGCAATATATAATAGTTTATACTTTATTCGGGAATTGACGACGTAAAGTGGCGCTCAATACCAAGTACATGCTGCTGTCTGGAGTCAAACGCCAGAAACACGTCACGACCCGGAGTTGAACGCCAGAAACATGCTATAACTCGGCGTTCAACTCCAAAAGAAGCCTCAGCTCGTGGATAGATCAAGCTCAGCCAAAACACACACCAAGTGGGCCCCGGAAGTGGATTTATGCATCAATTACTTACTCATGTAAACCCTAGTAGCTAGTCTAGTATAAATAGGATAATCTACTATTGTATTAGACATCTTTTGATCACTTTAGATCTTAGGATCATCTTGGGATGATTAGTTCTCAGATCATGGGGGCTGGCCATTCAGCCATGCCTGGACCTCTCACTTATGTATTTTCAACGGTGGAGTTTCTACACACCATAGATTAAGGGTGTGGAGCTCTGCTGTACCTCAAGTTTCAATACAATTACTATTATTTTCTATTCAATTCTCTTTTATTCTTATTCCAAGATATAAGCTGCACTTCAACTTGATGAATGTGATGATCCGTGACACTCATCATCATTCTCACCTATGAACGAAAGTAGACATCCTGGGCTTTCCAGCAATATATGATAGTCCATACTTTGCCCAAGATTTGATGGCCCAAACCGGCGTTCAAAGTCACCCTCAGAAATCCCAGCGTTAAACGCTGGAACTGGCACCAAAATGGGAGTTAAACGCCCAAACTGGCATAAAAGCTGGCGTTTAACTCCAAGAGAAGTCTCTGCACGAAAATGCTTCATTGCTCAGCCCAAGCACACACCAAGTGGGCCCGGAAGTGGATTTTTATGTCATTTACTCATTTCTGTAAACCTTAGGCTACTAGTTTTCTATAAGTAGGACCTTTTACTATTGTATTGAGATCATCGAGGGGTAGCTATCTTCATTGTTATGCTATCTTAGATCACTGGGAGGCTGGCCTCATGGCCATGCCTAGACCTTGTTCTTATGTATTTTCAACGGTGGAGTTTCTACACACCTTAGCCATGCTGTGACAGAGCATAGGAACATTTTCACTGAGAGGATGGGAGGTAGCCACTGACAACGGTGAAACCCTTGCATAAGCTTGCCATGGAAAGGAGTAAGAAGGATTGGATGCAGACAGTAGGAAAGCAGAGAGATGGAAGGGAAGGCATCTTCATACGCTTATCTGAAGTTCCTACCAATGAATTACATAAGTATCTCTATCTTTATCTTTATGTTTTATTCGTATATCATCATTCATATCCATTTGAGTCTGCCTGACTAAGATTTACAAGGTGACCATAGCTTGCTTCATACCAACAATCTCCGTGGGATCGACCCTTACTTGCGTAAGGTTTATTACTTGGACGACCCAGTGCACTTGCTGGTTAGTTGTGCGAAGTTGTGTTAATGCCATGGTATTGAACACCAAGTTTTTGGGGTTCATGACCGGGGATTATGAGAGTTGTGAAAAGTATTGTTCACAATTTCGCGCACCAAGTTTTTGGCGCCGTTGCCGGGGATTGTTCAAGTTTTGAGCAAGCTTTTGGTAACATCAGTGCCAAGATCCGGCAACAACATCAAGTTTTTGGTGTTATTGCCCGGGATTGTTCAGGCTGGACAACTGACGGTTCATCTTGTTGCTTAGATTAGGTATTTTTCTTCAGAGTTCTTAAGAATGAATTCTAGTGTTTCATGATGATCTGTTGAATTCTGACTGGCTGTGAAGCCATGTCAAATTTTATTGGACTGAGATTTCAACTTATCATCACAAGAGCTTGTTGATTTCCATCAATCTTGCTATTGGAGCAATGATCTGCTAAGGGTTGGCTGGCCATGGGCCATGTCTAGTGTTTTGGACCGGAGCTTTCTTTGAAAGCTTGGCTGGCTATGAAGCCATGTCTAATTCCTGGACCGGAGTCTTAGACTAACATTGCATGATTCCTGGAATTCTCATTAAGAATTTTGATACCTTTATTTTCTTTTTCCACTTAATTTTTGAAAAATCCAAAAAAAAATTTACAAAATCATAAAAAACACCAAATATTTTATGTTTTTTGTTTGAGTCTAGTGTTTCATTTTAAGTTTGGTGTCAATTGCATGTTTCTGTTCTTCTTGCATTCATTCATGTGTCTTAAGGATCTTCAAGTAATTCTTGATGATTTTCTTGCTCTAATCTTTGCATTCTCTTGACTTGAGTGTTTTGTTGTGTCTCATATGCATTCTCATTTTGTTAGTGTCAGCAGTATACAAACTGCTAAGTTTGGTGTCTTGCATGCATTGTTATTTGATTTTAGTTACATTTTGATTATTCCTTATTATTAAAAATCCAAAAATATTTTTAATTTGTGTCTTTTCAAGTCAATAATACAGAAGAATTGAAGATTCAGAACATTCAGCAGAGGAATTGCACAGAAAAAGCTGGGCGTTCAAAACACCCAGTGAAGAAGGNNNNTTTTCAAATCAATTTTTCAATCAAATCTTTTTCAAAATCAATTTCTTTCCATTTTCAAAGATACTTACTATCAATTAATGATTTGATTCAACATTTCAAGTATGTTGCCTTTTCTGTTGAGAAAGGTTTAATGTTTGAATCATATCTTTTCTTGTTAGCCAAGTTTTTAATTTTCAAAATCAAATCTTTTTAAAATGTTTTTCAAATCATATCTTCTCAATCACATTTTTTTAAAACCAATCATATCTCCTTAACCACATCTTTTTCAAAATAGTTTTCAATCAAATCTTTTTGATTTCTAATTTCAAAATCTTTTTCAAAAATCACTTGATCTCTTTCCCACTTTCATTTTCGAAAATCAAGTAGTGTTTTCAAAAATGTTTTCAAAATCTTTTACTAAATTTTCGAAAATTACTTCCCTTCTTCTCATATCCTTCTATTTATGGACTAACATTATCCCTTAATGCAAAATTCGAACTCCATCTTCTTTGATAAGTTCGAATTTTCTACTTCTGTCTTCTACTTTTCTTTTCCTCTGACACCTAAAGGAATCTCTATACTGTGACATAGAGGATTCCACATTT
>NC_029772.3:30098991-30099962 GCF_000817695.3 Arachis duranensis | reverse complement strand
GTTGGGCGTTTAACGCCCAGTCTGGCATCATTCTGGGCGTTTAACGCCAGAAAGGGGCACCAGACTGGCGTTAAACGCCAGAAAAGGGCAAGAAGCTGGCGTTAAACGCCAGAAATGGGCACCAGCCCGGCGTTTAACGCCAGAAAAGGCTAAAAACGTGTTTTTTCTTGCTATTTGGTGCAGGGATGACTTTTCCTTGACACCTCAGGATCTGTGGACCCCACAGGATCCCCACCTACCCCACCACTCTCTCTCTTCTTCACCCATGCACCAATCACCTCAACACCTCTTCCCCAAAAACCCTTCACCTATCAAATCCCATCTTTCTCTTCACCACTCACATCCATCCTTCATAAAACCTCACCTACCTCACCATTCAAATTCAAACCACTTTCCCACCCAAACCCACCCTCCCTTGACCGAACCCTCCCTTCTCCCTCTCCTATATATACCCTCCTTCACTCCTTCATTTTCACACAACATACACACCACTTCTCCCCTTCTTGGCCGAAAACAAAAGCCATTCCCTTTCCCCTCATTTCTTCTTCTTCTACTCTCTTCTTTCTTCTTTTGCTCGAGGACGAGCAAACCTTTTAAGTTTGGTGTGGTAAACGCACTGTTTTTTGTTTTTCCATAACCATTTATGGCATCCAAGGCCGGAGAAACCTCTAGAAAGAGGAAAGGGAAGGCAAAAGCTTTCACCTCCGAGTCATGGGAGATGGAGAGATTCACCTCAAGGGATGCACTTTCCTCCACAAAACTATTGGGAGCAACCAAACACCTCCCTAGGAGAATTGAGTTCCAACATGGGACAACAAAGGGTGGAGCATCAAGAACACTCCATCATCCTCCATGAAATTAGAGAAGATCAAAGAATCATGAGAGAGGAGCAACAAAGACAAGGAAGAGACATTGAGGAGCTCAAGCACTCCATAGGATCTTCAAGAGGAAGAAAGAGCCGCCATCACTAA
>NC_029772.3:30097459-30097812 GCF_000817695.3 Arachis duranensis | reverse complement strand
TTTGATTTCCTTGTTCTTTATTCTTCTGTTTTTCGAATTTTATGCTTATATTTATCTATGTTTGTGTCTTGTGATCATTAGTGTCTATGCCTTAAAGTTATGAATGTCCTATGAATCCATCATCTCTCTTAAATAAAAACGTGCTTAATTGAAAAAGAAAAAGAATTGCATGAATTTTGAATTTTATAACAGTTTAATTATTTTGATGTGGTGGCAATATTTTTGTTTTCTGAATGTATGCTTAAACAGTGCGTATGTATCTTGAATTTGTGGTTCCTGAATGTTGGCTCTTGAAAGAATGATGAAAAAGGAGACATGTTACTGAGGATCTGAAAAATCATAAAAATGATTCT
>NC_029772.3:30080991-30082019 GCF_000817695.3 Arachis duranensis | reverse complement strand
GAAAAATATAATAAAAATACAAAAAAATCATAAAATCATAAAAATAAAAAATATTTTGTGTTTCTTGTTTGAGTCTTGAGTTAATTTTTAAGTTTGGTGTCAATTGCATGTTTTTAAAATTTATGCATTATTTTCGAAAATTCCATGCATTCATAGTGTTCTTCATGATCTTCAAGTTGTTCTTGACAAATCTTCTTGTTTGATCTTGATGTTTTCTTGTTTTGTGTTGTTTGTTGTTTTTCATATGTATTTTTCGTTTGTTAGAGTCCATGCATTAAAGATTTCTAAGTTTGGTGTCTTGCATGTCTTCTTTGCATCAAAAATTTTTCAAAAATATGTTCTTGATGTTCATCATGATCTTCAAAGTGTTCTTGGTGTCCATCTTGACATTCATAGTGTTCTTGCATGCATTCCTTGTTTTGATCCAAAAAGAAAAGAGAAAAACACAATTATGACGTTTTAATTTTAATTATTTTTCTCTCTCATAATTAAAATTTCAAAAATAAAAAAATATCTTTTCCTTATTTCCCTCTAAATTTTCGAAATTTTGGGTTGACTTGGTCAAAAATTTTTAAAATTAGTTATTTTTTACAAGTCAAGTCAAAATTTCAATTTTAAAATTCTTATCTTTTTAAATTCTTTTTCAAATTATTTTCAAAATATTTTTCTTATATTTATATCAAATTTTTGAAAACTCACTAAAAATTAATGTGATTGATTCAAAATTTTGAAGTTTGTTACTTTCTTGTTAAGAAAGGTTCAATCTTTAAGTTCTAGAATCTTATCTTGTAGTTTCTTGTTAGTGAAGTAAGTAATTTTAAATTTAAAAATTAAATCTTTTTCAAACATATCTTATCATATCTTTTTCAAAATTTTATCTTTTTCAAAAATTTAATTTCAAAATATCTTATCTAACTTCTTATCTTCTTATCTTTTCAAATTTGATTTTAATATCTCTTTCAACAAACTATTTGACTTTTTGTTTGTTTCTTATCTTTTTCAAAACCACCTAACTACTTTTCCCTCTC
>NC_029772.3:30079315-30080192 GCF_000817695.3 Arachis duranensis | reverse complement strand
CTTATCTTTTTCAAAACCACCTAACTACTTTTTCCTCTCTAATTTTCGAAAATATCTCTCTCTTTTTCAAAAAAACTCTTTTTGTTTTAAATTTTAATTTTAATCTTATCTTATCTTTAATTTTCAAAAATACTAACCTCTTTTTCAAAAATATTTTCGAAATTCTCCCTCTCTTTTCTTTTCTTATTCTATTTAATTATTTATTTACTAACACTTCTCTTCACCTCTCTTCATCTAAAAATCCGAACCTATTCTTCTTCACACTTCTCCCTTTTCTTTTTCTACTAACATAAAGGAATCTCTATACTGTGACATAGAGGATTCCTCTTCTTTTCTTGTTTTCTTCTCTTTCATATGAGCAGGAACAAGGAAAAAGGCACTCTTGTTGAAATTGATCCTGAACCTGAAAGGACTCTAAAGAGAAAACTAAGAGAAGCTAAATTACAACAATCTAAAGGTAACCTTTCAGAAATATTAGAACAAGAGAAGGAGATGGCAGCCGAACCCAACAACAATAATGCAAGGAGAATGCTTGGTGACTTCACAAAACCAACGTCCAAATTTGATGGAAGAAGCATCTCCATTCCTGCCATTAGAGCCAATAATTTTGAGCTGAAACCTCAGCTAGTTGCCTTAATGCAACAAAACTGCAAGTTCTATGGACTTCCATCTGAAGATCCTTATCAGTTTTTAACTGAGTTCTTGCAGATCTGTGAGACTGTTAAGACGAATGGAGTAGATCCTGAAGTCTACAGGCTCATGCTTTTCCCTTTTGCTGTAAGAGACAAAGCGAGAATATGGTTGGATTCACAACCTAAGGATAGCGTGGACTCCTGGGAGAAGCTGGTCACGGCATTCTTGGATAAATTCTTTCCTC
>NC_029772.3:30077160-30079286 GCF_000817695.3 Arachis duranensis | reverse complement strand
TTCTTTCCTCCTCAAAAGCTGAGCAAGCTTAGAGTGGATGTTCAGACCTTCAAACAAAAAGATGGTGAATCCCTCTATGAAGCTTGGGAAAGATACAAACAGTTGACCAAAAGGTGTCCATCTGACATGTTTTCAGAATGGACCGTATTAGATATATTCTATTATGGTCTATCTGAGTTTTCAAAAATGTCATTGGACCATTCTGCAGGTGGATCCATCCACCTAAAGAAAACACCTACAGAAGCTCAAGAACTCATTGACATGGTTGCAAATAACCAATTCATGTACACTTCTGAGAGGAATTCTGTGAATAATGGGACACCTCAGAGGAAGGGAGTTCTTGAAATTGATGCTCTGAATACCATATTGGCTCAGAACAAAGTGTTGACTCAGCAAGTTAACATGATTTCTCAAAATGCATCCAACATTACTAAAGAGGCATCTTCTGAAGAAGACTCTTATGATCCTGAAAACCCTGCAATGGCAGAGGTAAATTACATGGGGGAAGCCTTTGGCAACACCTATAACCCCTCAAGGAGAAATCATCCAAATTTCTCATGGAAGGATCAACAAAAGCCTCAACAAGGCTTTAACAATGGTGGACGCAATAGGCTGAGCAATAGCAAGCCTTTTCCATCATCTTCTCAACAACAGACAAAGAATTCTAAACAAAACACTTCTAATTTAGCCAATCTAGTTTCTGATCTGTCAAAAGCCACTTTCAGTTTCATGAGTGAAACAAGATCCTCCATCAGAAATCTCGAGGCACAAGTGGGCCAGCTGAGTAAGAAAGTCACTGAAACTCCTCCTAGTACTCTCCCAAGTAATACAAATTTTACCTCAAAAGAGACAAGATCCTGGCAAGTTCTTAATACCTTATACCATAGGCACCATGACCTTTGAAAAAGCTCTACGTGATCTGGGGTCAGGGATAAATCTTATGCCACTCTCTGTAATGGAGAAGCTGGGGATCATTAAAGTACAACTTGCCTTGTTCTCATTACAATTGGCAGACAAGTCATTAAGACAAGCTTATGGAGTAGTAGAGGACGTGTTAGTAAAGGTTGAAGGCCTTTACATCCCTGCTGATTTCATATTATTAGACACTGGGAAGGAAGAGGATGAATGCATCATCCTTGGAAGACCTTTCCTAGCTACAGCAGGAGCTATGATAGATGTCAACAGAGGTGAATTAGTCCTTCAATTGAATGGGGACTACCTGGTGTTTAAGGCACATGGCCATCCCTCTGTGACAAAAGAGAGTGAGCACAAAGAGCTTCTCTTAGTTCAGAGTCAAGAAGAGTCCCTCACAGTCAAACTCTAAGTTTGGTGTTGGGAGGCCACAACCAAACACTAAGTTTGGTGTTAAGACCCCATATCCAAATTCTAAGTTTGGTGTTGGGACTATACAACATTGACCTGATCACCTGTGAGGCTCCATGAGAGCCCACTGTCAAGCTAATGACATTAAAAGAGCTTGTTGGGAGGCAACCCAATTTTATTTATCTAATTTTTATTTTATTTTATTGTTATTTTGTGTTTTATTAGGTACATGATCATGTGGAGTCACGAAAAAAAATATAAAAATTAAAAACAGAATCAAAAATAGCAGAAGAAAAATCACACCTTGGAGGAAGGACAGACTGGCGTTCAACGCCAGTAAGGAGCATCTGGCTGGCGTTCAACGCCAGAACAGAGCATGAATCTAGCGCTGAACGCCAGAAACAAGCAACATTCTGGCGTTTGAACGCTAGGAATGTGCCTTGAGGAAAGCTGGCGCTGAACGCCAGTAACAAGCATGGAACTGGCGTTCAACGCCAGAAACATGCTACACATGGGCGTTGAACGCCCAGAACATGCTACACAAGGGCGTTGAACGCCCAGAACGTGCATCACCTCGGCGTTTAAACGCTAGAATGGTATGCAAAGGCATTTTGCATGCCTATTTGGTGCAGGGATGTAATTCCTTGACACCTCAGGATCTGTGGACCCCACAGGATCACCTCAGGATCTGTGGACCCCATAGGATCACCTCAGGATCTGTGGACCCAACAGGATCATCTCAGGATCTGTGGACCCCACAGGATCCCCACCTAACATATTCCCACCTTACCTCCTAATCCTAT
>NC_029772.3:30000977-30076370 GCF_000817695.3 Arachis duranensis | reverse complement strand
GAGGATAAGCCCATCACCAAGAAGAGGATGGAGCAAGCAAGAGAGACCCTCCACGGATCTCAAGAGATGCATGAGGAAGCTCATCATCAAGAAATCCCTGAGATGCCTCAAGGGATGCACTTTCCTCCCAACAACTATTGGGAACAACTCAACACTTCCTTAGAAGATTTGAGCTACAATGTGGAACAATTAAGGGTGGAACATCATGAGCACTCCATCATTCTCCATGAAATAAGAGAAGATCAAAGAGCAATGAGGGAGGAGCAACAAAGGCAAGGAAGGGACATAGAAGAGCTTAAGGACATTGTTGGTCCTTCAAGAAGAAGACGCCACTAAGGTGGATTCATTCCTTGTTCTTATTTCTTTCTGCTTTTCGGTTTTTATGTTGTGTTCATTTATGTTTTGTGTCTCTACTTCATGATCATTAGTGTTTAGTAACTATGTCTTAAAGTTATGAATAATTCCATTAATCCTTCACCTCTCTTAAATGAAAAATGTTTTTAATCAAAAGAACAAGAAGTACATGAATTTCAAATTTATCCTTGAATTTAGTTCAATTATATTGATGTGGTGACAATACTTTTTGTTTTCTGAATGAATGCTTGAACAGTGCATATTTTTGATCTTGTTGTTTATGAATGTTAAAATTGTTGGCTCTTGAAAGAATGATGAACAAAGAGAATTGTTATTAACAATCTGAAAAATCATGAAAATTGATTCTTGAAGCAAGAAAAAGCAGTGAAAAGTAAAAAGCTTGCAAAAAATGGCGAAAAAAATAGAAAGAAAAAGAAAAAGCAAGCAGAAAAACCCAATAGCCCTTAAAACCAAAAGACAAGGGTAAAAAGGATCCAAGGCTTTGAGCATCAATAGATAGAAGGGCCCAAGGAAATAAAATCCAGGCCTAAGCGGCTAAATCAAGCTGTCCCTAACCATGTGCTTGCGTCATGCAGGTCCAAGTGAAAAGCTTGAGACTGAGTGGTTAAAGTCATGATCAAAAGCAAAAAGAGCGTGCTTAAGAACTCTGGACACCTCTAACTGGGGACTTTAGCAAAGCTGAGTCACAATCTCTCTAACTGGGGACTTTAGCAAAGTTGAGTCACAATCTGAAAAGGTTCACCCAGTTATGTGTCTGTGGCATTTATGTATCCGGTGGTAATACTGGAAAACAAAGTGCTTAGGGCCACGGCCAAGACTCATAAAAGTAGTTGTGTTCAAGAATCAACATTCTTAACTAGGAGAATCAATAACACTATATGAAATTCTAAGTTCCTAGAGATGCCAATCATTCTAAACTTCAAAGGAAAAAGTGAGATGCCAAAACTGTTCAGAAGCAAAAAGCTACAAGTCCCGCTCATCTAATTAGAACTAATATTCATTGATGTTTTGAGATTTATAGTATATTCTCTTCTTTTTATCCTAATTGATTTTCAGTTGCTTGGGGACAAGCAACAATTTACAAGCAACAATTTAAGTTTGGTGTTGTGATGAGTGGATAATTTATACGCTTTTTGGCATTATTTTTAGGTAGTTTTTAGTAAGTTCAAGCTACTTTTAGGGATGTTTTCATTAGTTTTTATGTTAAATTCACATTTCTGGACTTTACTATTAGTTTTTATGTTAAATTCACATTTCTAACCTAATATAATTAACTTCAAATATACTATTTATTTTTTTCAAATTACAAATTATTTGTAACTAAACACTTAAATTTAAAATTATAGATAAATAAATAAATTTTCTTTTAGTTCATAACATTAGTCAAAACTTTAAACTGTTTCAATTAAAATTATATAAAACTTTCATTATTTAATTTTAAAAACTCGGTTTGTTATATCCTACCCACCTTACAAAAATTTTTGCCCTCGAAAATTGATATAGGATGGAAAAGATTCATATCAACTCCATTTTCAAAATTATCAAAGAAAAGAAATAGAAAGGTGTGTCACGTTTAGTTTTGCAAATGTGAAAGAAACCATATCTCATGAAAGAAGTTTTAAACGAAAAGTTTTACGGCAAGCAACCAAGAAAAGGGATTCACATTAGCACGAATAAGGATTATATGTTGAAACGGAGCTAACCCCTAAAACTTAACTTCTAACATTCTCTAACCCCGTGATTTACGTTTACTTATTACTTCCATTTCGTCTACTATAACCCGTTAGTACTCTCATATACATAAAACATTAGTATTAAGTTGGCCAGAATTAATACCATGAGGTATGCAATGGTAGGCTAACAGCGTTAATCAACAGACAGTCATGCATATAAAATCTAACTCTTGTCATTATGACAAGTTCTATCGCATGACAAACACTCAGAGTATGCAGTGAAGCATAATCAGTTCATTCCCAAGGCTCTACTAGAACAAACTACTCTGATACCATAATGTAACACCCTAACTTTCAGCACGTCATGATCGTACCAAAAGCAAGGCGTTACTAACCTGTTTTCCTTATTTACTATTTAATATTGAGCCTTTAGTTTGATACCGTGTTTCAATTTTTAAGAAAATGCTGAAAAATATTGTTTCTCATTAATCAAAATCATTCATCAAAGAACACACAGGTAATAATAATCACTTAATTATTAATAATGATAAATATTATACAAAAGAATTCAAAAGAAACTTAGATACAATTCCTATCCCTCTATATAAAATAAAATCTTAAATAACAAAGGTGAGGGAATTCTATGAAAGCAACTCAACACATAAACTTAAATAAAACTCATAATCACCCGCAGCTTCACACTGAGTCCCCAAATCTGTGTCACTGAAAGGGTGGAAGATTCTGAGGTGAGATCAAACCACACGTTCTCAGTAGGAAATGGAAATGCCGTAAAAGTTATGATTAACATGAAAATAATTAACTTTACTTAATAAAACTATTTTGTTAAACCTTTGGATATACTTTTTACTCTTACTTCATATAATCAATTACCTTTTTTAACTTTTCGAACTAAAAACAAATCTCAATTCTCAGTCACCTCAATACACTAACTAATAGCACAAGAAACAGATCAATACACAAACAAATTGCAAGAAGACAAACAGCAGAATCATAGAGAAACAAGATAAGAAAATACAATCAAATGCAAATGTGCAAACAACATGATGCATGCATGTTCCTAGTGCAGGCCATGAGCTCATGCGTCAGTTGTCTACACGCAACCCGACGTTACTCAGAGTGAACCCCGAATATGGTCCATTTACTGTGTCAATTAGACACCTTGGCATCACGGTTACCCATGTCAATTAGGCCTCATTATAATAACATTTTAATGTGTATCGCAATAAGGAACAGTGCTATCAATTAGGCGAACAGTCCCCCATTAGCAATCTCAGGCTATCCGTTAGGCGGGCACTTTTGCATTAGCAGTTCGGCACAAGGCCCATTCAATATAATTCTCAACTTTTATTTCATTTCTTATTCCGCATTTTTCTTTTTTCACTATATCTCTCAATATCATTGTCTTTAACTTTAAGCTTTCTTATGGGCAACTTACATTCCTTTTCATTTCCTAAGTTTGTCTAATCTACAACCATGTTGGTAAGGTAACTCTAGAGATCTTAATCTTTAATTTAAGTTAGGTTTTACCGAATTTGGATTAGAATTGAATTTTATACAAGCTTTAAATTCTGCTGTTGCATTTACAAAAATTCGGAAAAGAGACAGCGGCCATGTTTTTTATAAATTTTATAATAATTTCAATTATAATCCGTTGATACTAATTTTTGGTGAGATTATAGTCAACATCCCTAAGTTTCAGAATCCATAAGTTTCAGGTTCATATCACTTCATTTGATTAATTAATTATCAATTTGAAGTGGAGCTCGGTTTTCATAAATCAGTTTAGAGTTTCCAGCAAACAACCAACCTTCCAAGTGACTTATCTAAGTCTACAAAATAGATATGAACATGAAACTTGTACTAACTTAAAATAGACTAATAAATATTTAAAATCATTTTAAAATCAAGTCAAAATTATTTTTAAATTAAAAGTTATAGCGTCTGAAAGTTGGTACTGCATAACCAGAAAAATCTACAACAACCATAAAATTTCAAAAAATCATATCTTCCAAACCACTTAGCCAAATTCCCTGAAGTTTTTATGGAATATTCAAGACACACTAAAGTTTTACAGAAAAATAGTTTCTGCTAAAAATTAGGTCTGGACTGCTCCCAAAAAGTCATTCGTTCTGCTGCCAATTATGCAGATTTCTACAAAAATTCTACACAAAGTATTTCCAACAACCTCACATACCAAATCCTATATTCAAGCCTAGGATTCATCTAAAACCACATTTCTAACTATCTTTTGACTAACCAAAGTTGCCCAAGAACTCTTAATTCAATATATCATAATTTCATATGATAGGTGCAACATAACCATATTATCACAGCATCCATTCTTCTGCATCTCATCTATAATAACATATCTCAAGTTCTGATTCATCAATTCAATTTTCAGCAGCCATAGCAACATTCCATACACAAAATCAACATCAACAAGTACTAATAGCAAGTATAACTTCAAAATACACAACATCGTCAATAATTACTACATTAAATCATTAAACCAATCACCAACTACAGCCATGATTCAACTCAATTCCAACAATTATTCACACAAAGCAACCATAAACCATTTGCAGTTACTCATTTAATTTTATTGGCATTCATAACTTAAAATATTTATTTTTAAAACAAATCCCTACCTCGATGTCGCAACGTATTATTTAACGTAACAATTCTACTTAGTCTGAATTCACAACAGTAGCTCTAACAATTTCAGTCTCAATAATGGAGGAATTGGAACCGAATCAGCAACTTCAATGACAGCTCTATTGACGAGAACAGGTGCAACAGCCATGATTCTGACCCCAATTGACGGTAGCGGTGGCGGTGGCATCTTCGACGGCGATGGCTAGGGCTCCGATTGGTGGCAGGACTTGGCGGCAGAGGAACCTTCTTCCTTCCCCTTCATCGATATCGTCTCCTCTCTCGTGCGCCTCTGGTCTTGCGGTGTCGTCCTCTCTCCGTCTCTCCTCTCCACGACAGCTTCGGTGAGGCGTGGGTTCACGGCGGGGCTGATAAACCCCGTTTTTAGGGTTTATCTTGTGTTGAATTTAGAGCATTTTGTTAACCTTTTCTCACATTTATTCAATTAAAATAGCATAGTTTCATGATTGTCTCTCAATTTACGCTTAAATGTAAAAATATGCTTTTAGACCCTTGATTTGATAATTCTAATCTTCCTTTGATTCTACTAGAAGTCTTGATGTGTTTGCTAGTGATTTCAGATTAGAAAGGGCTACGAATGGATCAAAGGAGTGAAGAGAAAGCATGCAAAGTGAAGAAATCATTAAAAGCCAAAGTTTTGGGATGTGCCCATGGACGCGCGCGCGCACTAGACGCATACGCGTGGATCGCGCAAAACCCTATGGACGTGCACGCGTGCTGTACGCGTACGCGTCGATGCTGACACATGAATTTTGAGTAAAATCATGCCCAGCGAATTCACAGAGGATGTGGGGACCAATTTGGAACCAACTTTGGCGCCAAAATGTTAAAAGGACCCAAGATTGAAGAAAAAGGGGGGAATTCATTCATTCCTCATCAGAATACACAAGGAGGACCTTAGTGCTAGTTTTAGAGTTAGTTCCTAGAGAGAGAAGCTCTCTCTTCTCTCTAGAATTAAGATTAGGATTAAGTTTAAGTCTTCTCTAGATCTAGGTTCAATTCATGCTTTGATTTACTTTTCCTTTACAATTTCTTGTTCCTCTACTTCTCCTCTCTCTAGTTTTGTACTTTAATTTTTGTAATTCTTTACTTCTATATTGTTGCACTCTTGTCCTGCTATTTTCCTTTTATTGCAATTTATGATTCATGTTCCTTTATTGTTGATTTGATTTGTTGATTGTTAATCTCTTGCTATTAGTAATTGTAGGTTTACTTTTCTTGCAATTTTATCTTACTTTCCTTTTATGCCTTCCAAGTGTTTGATAAAATGCTTGGAAGGATGTTAGAGTAGATTTCTCTCCTCTTGGCCTAGGATGAGTAATTGGTGATTCTTGAGTTATCTAATTCCTTTGTTGATTGATAACTAGAGATTGCTAATTGACTTGAATACCACTAAGTTACTCTTCCTTTAGAAATAGGCTAGGACTTGTGGAATCAAGTTGATTCATCCACTTGACTTTCCTCCATGATTAGAGGTTAACCAAGTGAGAGCAATGAACAACTCTCATCACAATTGATAAGGATAACTAGGATAGGACTTCTAATCCTCATATCTTGCCAAGAGCTTTGTTAGTTGCTAGTTTAATTCCTTAGCCATTTATATTTCTTGTTCACTATCTCGAAAACCCCAAACATACCTCATAACCAATAACAAGAACACTTTATTGAAATTTCTAGGGAGGACGACCCGAGGTTTGAATACTTCGGTTTATATTTTTAGGGGTTTGTTACTTGTGACAACCAAATTTTTGTATGAAAGGATTATTGTTGGTTTAGAAATTATACTTGCAACGAGAATCTATTGTGAAATTCTAGACCACGCAAGAAATCTATTTTGATGATCGGATTTTTGTGTGGTCTAGAATTTCACAATAAATTCTCGTTACAATTATAGCTTCTAAACCAACAATAATCCTTTCATACAAAAAATTATTTGTCACAAGTACAAACCCTAAAATTAATAATCGAAGTATTCAAACATCGGACCGTTCTCCCTAGGAATTGCAATAAAGTGTTCTTGTTATTGGTTATGAAGTATGTTTGGGGTTTTGAGATAATAGACAAGAAATATAAATGGCAAAGGAAGTAAACTAGCAAGTAAGAAAGCTCTTGCCAAGGTATGAGAACTAGAAGTTCTATCCTAGTTATCCTTATCAATTGTGATGATAATTATTCATTGCTCCCACTTGGTTAACCTCTAACAATAAAGGAAGATCAAGTGGAGGAATTAACTTGATATCACAAGGCCTAGCCAAATCTAGATGAAAGACTATCAAGTCAATTAGCAACTTCCAATTATCAATCAACAAAGGAATTAAATAACTCAAGAGGCACCAATTACTCAACCAAAGATAAGAGGAACAAAATCTACCTCATAACTAAAAGAAACATTTCATCAAACACATAAAAGGCAACAAAGGTAAACAACATGACTTGCAAGAATTAAAGAGAGATCTAACTACAAAAGCAAGAGATTAACAATAGAAAGGCAAAACAATTATGAAACTACAAAGAACTTACCAATTACATTGGGAAGAAATATAGATCTACAAGAGAATTTATAAAGCAAAAGAAAAATTGAAGCAAGAGAAGAAGTAGAGCTAGATCTAAAAGATTAACCTAAGGGGGTGTGTGGTTGGAGGAATATTAGAGCATTCCCAGGAATGTTTAGATGGGAATATCTTATTCCCATGTTTGTTTCAAAGTTTTAAAATATATTCCCAGGCAAGTTTTATTCCTTGGAATCAACATCCCACTGATTTAATTCCCATCTCCCCCCTAGTTATCTTGATTCCAATGGGAAGGGAATGTGTATAACAAAGTAAAAAGACCAAAATACCCTTGTTAATTTCACTCCAACCCTTTTTTTCAGATTTTTTCCAATTCATTTCAAACAAAATGAAACCCTAGCAGAGAGCCCTCCTCCATGAAAACTAATCCCTAACGAGGCTTTTCTTCAAATTCACAGAGGTTCCACCAGCGTCGGCGCCGCCTCGCCGCCGATTTGGATTTGCATGGCCACCACGCTTCTTATTCTAGAAGGAAATCGTTCTCGTTCATGTTCGTCATCACAGCTCATCTCGGTTCACCGCCACTGCATTTTCGCTGCCATCATCGCGACTCTGTTCAGATCCTCTGCGTTGTGTGGTTGTGCGTGGCCTCTCTCCTCCGTCTGAGCTCGGTTGCTCGCGCGTCTCTCGCCTCTGCGTCTGCTCGAGTTGTGCTTCGTGTTCGTGTTGTCTCCCTCGCCTCTCTCCCTCCTCGCATCTTCCTGTTCCTATTCATCTTTTTCAAGAACAGGTTTGTTTTAGGTTTGAAATATTATTAACTTAATTTGTTTGGAATTGGAATGTGATTTCAATTTCAGTTTTGAGCTCATTGATTATAGTATTTAATAGTGATTAATATCTTGCTTTGATTAGGGCTAACACTTCTTTCTGTCTACTCATTCCTGTTTTTATGATAATGATTCATGTTTAAAAGGATTTTTAGAAAAAAAAAACATCAATTCAATTTGTGAATAAGTTATATGATTTTGCTGGCTGTGATATTTTGTTATGTGAAACAAGTTTTTTTTTTTATAAATCTTAGTTATGTTTTTGTCAGGAGTATGTGCATTGAGTTGCATGATGGAGATTTTCTCCAATGTTGTGTTTGAGAGTTTGCTACTATGGTTGTTATTTTTTGGACCATGCTTGATTGAGGGATTTCTTTGGACTTGTGTTGTATGCATTTGATTCCCAGTTGTGAAGCAAAAGAAGATTTTTTTATCAGGCAAAAGAATTATTAATCCTGCTCTTGATATCATGCGAGCTTCAACAAGTAAACATAATTATGAGTGAAATGAAATGATGAATCATCAATGTAATATAACTATCTCATTAAATTTTGACTTGACTGTCCAATTTGCAATTTGTATCTCTAATAAGTACTCTTCCTTAATTTGAGTCAGAGTTTGCATTTTAGTTTAGTTGGTTCCAAGTCATTGTTATTGCATCATCATATAAATGACTCACTACTCAAGTCAAGCCATAGATTTAATATAAACCATAATTCGCACCAATACCATATTTCACTTCTTTTATTTCGTATTAACATTTCTTTCCTATGAATAGTAGTTTTTTTGTTTTCACAACTCGCACCAATACCATCTTTCAACAAGAAATTATAGCTGTTGCTGCTTCTAATTGAGCATTTTTTCTTTTTGGTATGTTGATGTTTCCTTCTCTTTCTCTCTTTTCAGTTTTGCTTTGATGATTTAACATGTGAGAATTTTAGATTGGTTGGAGTTTTATGTCAAGCTTTCTCTTTCTCTTTTTTAAAGTGAACTAAAGAACAAACAGATTCATAGTTTAAATCTGAGGTTCCACTTAAAAGGAAAAGTTCCATTTTAACGGAGAGATTGGTTGTGGTATTCTTTAGTTTTTTCATGAAACAAGAAGCTGAATCTGCATCTTATAAGCTAAGTAGCTGTCCGATCTATGTTTTTGCTTCACATTTGTAAAGATTCAGATATTGTGCTTATGGTTTTATATCACAGAGTATTACACTGGTAGATCCACTGTCTGCTCATAATGCTTTTGCTGATATCACTCTGTGGAAATGTGAGAAGGACACACAAACAGGACTTCATGCTTTTCTACTTCTCAAACAATTAAATCAAGTAAAGTATATCAAATTTGAGGGTTCTGAGGTAGGCTTCTTCTCAAAAACCTCTTTTAACATAGTGTTGACAACTTGACATGAAGGCCATATTACATGTTATATAGTATATCTTTGTAGTTTCTTTTGTAAAATATTGTTTTGTTTGGAATTGATTTTGTGAACATGAGCTGGAGCAAAAGCTTGTTTTGTATTAGATTTTATGTTAAGAAACTTGCAATTGATTTTGGTTAATAAGTATCATGCATTTGAAACTTACCATGAAACTAGTTTTCCAAAATAGAGCTACATTTTATGGCCTCTTTACACTTCTCAAGCAGCGGTTTAGATGCAAATGTTTGATTGAAATTAATCAAAACAAAATTAGTTTAAGAATCATGTCACCTACTCTAAATGGGAGTTTATGATTGATACCATAAAACCAAACAAGCAATAAAATATGCTTCAATTGAGAACTTCTTGATATCAAATTGTAGTTTCCTATACCAATTGTATTAGATACTAGATAGTAACACTTTACTGTATTAGCTGAACAGCATTCTCATTGATGTTGAGTGCCACTGTCCTGTTGTCGATAGAAAATAGAAAAAGTAATTATAAAATTCACACTACAAATATAAAAATGGATTGAGAGAAACTTATCTGTCTATCTTGAATTCTCGATCTGGTTTTCAATCCACTGAAAAATATTTCTGTGAAAATTTGGATAAAACTCATTACTAATTTTATGACTAGTTTTTACTATTTACGATGGGAACGAACAAATGCCATTCAAGTGAGGATTGGTTTGTTGCAATATATCTCATAGTTGTGTGATTTCTTGCTTCAAGATGATGAAAATGGGATTGCAGTGATTCTATGATTGGCCTTTACTTACTGTTCTTTTCATACTTGTGTGATTCCTTGCTTCAAGTTTATAAAAATTGATAAAACAGCTTTACTTTTTCTGAATACCATGGCATTTAGCACATGGATTGTTATTATTGCAATTGTTTCCCTATAGCTTAGCTTATAGCTATATGGCATAATGTGTATGCTTTTTGATGTGTAGGAGTCACTAATCGTTAAGAAAGTAGGGTTCTGTTTTTTACTTCATTACTCAGGTTTCAATATTGAATTGTTAAAAATTGTTAACATTATCTTTCTTGATATATATTATGAATTTTAATCAAAATTCATTTCCTTTATTTTTAAATTACCTCATACTCGTATACTAAATTTTAAATTCAATAGACCTCAACTTAAGCTTTTAACTTACAATTCTTTTTGGGTATTACTGGAAATTCAATATAAAAGTTTTTCCTTTTTTATTGGATTAAACATGCTAAATTTAAAATATTCAAAAAAGCATTGTTCTGATGTTTCAGTTTATTCTCAATATCTTCATTGCACAAATTCAAATAGTTACTGTTGTAGTTACTTCTTAGGCAGAACATATTTTCTTGTGTGAATTTTATTAATATGTATGTAAACTTTATATGAGTATACAAAAATGCTAGGCCTATGATGACATGGGAGTTCAATGAGGTTATGGTTATTATTTGAGTGGGTTCATTAGACTAGTATTAGTAGTATACCAGTGCCTCTAGCTGCTTGTGTTTTGGATTAGAATTGAAGTTCTCTAATTTGTATAAAGCATGGTTAAGACCGGGTTTTCTTTTTTGTATCAATGTAAAAAGTAAGATATTTATCTTTTTGTGTCTTACTACAAGAGTTGCTGGTACTTCTTCATCACTCACATAGATTGAGCATGGTTTTCTTATGTAGCTTGTGTGCACCATCTGTTTGGACAAAATTAAACTTTGAAATAAAAAATATTTATATATATCATATTCTTATATTATATATATATTCCTAAACTTGTCTTTTCTGGTTGTTTCCTACTGCATTGACATTGCTACCAGAAAGAAAAGAAAAGAAAAGTTATTTATATTCTTAAACTGGTCCTGCTTGATTTTTTTGCAGAATGGATTCCAAACAGAAGATGAAAGTTATTGCCTGCTTGATTTTACATTTCGAATTAATGAATGACCTTATGATTAAGTTGTTGATGATTTGCTATGTTTTGATTATATTGCAATTGAAAAAAAAAGAAAAGAAAATGGAATGATAGTTATAGTAGGCAAGTAATAAGAGATGTTAGTGTTGATAGGATTATTTATTTTAGTGATCTAGCATGTATAGAAAACACAAGAATGGATAGATGTGCTTTTCATGCATTGTGTAACATGCTTAAAAGGGTTGGAAGGTTAGAACCAAGTAGGAATATGGGTGTGGAAGAAATGGTTGCCATGTTTTTACGTATTATAGCACATGATGTCAAAATTAGAGTAATAAAGAGACAATTTGTGAGATCTGAAGAAACAATTAGTAGGCGGTTTAATGATGTATTGCTTGCTATTTTGAGATGTCATAATCTCTTACTGAAGAAACCTCAACCATTTAGCCAGGATAAAATGGATGAACGATGGAAATGGATTAAGGTAATTTATTTTGCTAATGTTATTAAATCTCATATGGTTGGTGTTCTTTAGGATTGAGTTAATTGATCTTTGTTTTGGATTTTAGGATTGCCTAGGAGCCTTAGATGGTACTCATATCAAAGTCAATGTCCTTGAGGCTGATAAGCCTAGATATCGAAACAGAAAAGGTGACATAACAACCAATGTGCTTGGAGTGGTTGCTCTCGATATGCAATTTATCTACAATAACAACCAATGTGCTTGGAGTGGTTGCTCCCGATATGCAATTTATCTACGTACTGGCGGGTTGGGAGGGTTCAGCTGCGGATTCTAGGGTATTGCGAGATGCACTATTTCGCAATGGGTTTAGTGTTCCCCAAGGTATTTTATTGAGACTTTAATATGTTATCAAAGTAACTATTTGATCTTTCATTAATTTTGTTCAATTGTGTATGTCACACTAGGTCATTATTACTTATGTGATGCTGGATACATGAATTGTGAAGGATTTTTGGCACCTTATAGAGGACAAAAATATCATTTGAGTGAGTTTAATCCACATAATCAACCCAGTACAGCTCAAGAGTTTTTTAATATGAAACACTCACAAGCTAGGAATGTCATTGAAAGGGCATTTAGAGTATTGAAAGCAAGATGAGAAATTTTAAGGGGAAGATCATTTTATCCTATTAAGACTCAAGGAAGAATTATAACTGCTTGTTGCCTTTTGCATAATCATATTAGAAGAGTGATGGTTGTGGATCCTATTGATGAGATAGAAGATCAAAATATACTTGGAGTAGATGGTGAGACGATCCACCATATTGAGACAAGTGATGCTTGGGGTAGATGGAGAGATCAACTTGCACAAGAAATGTGGAACCAATGGAGGAAAAGACATCATGCTCGATAATTGTAATAATTTTTCTATGTGTGAGGTTGTCTGTCATAACATTGATTTCATTTTGTTTGTGTTTGTGTTCTTGTATAAGAGTTGTGCATGTATGCTTATTAGTGCAAGTAATTTTTTACTTTTGAGACTTCTTTGTAACTTTCATTTGGATAATAGTAATGTTTTTTTAGTAAATTTAATTGTGATAATGTTAATTTTAATTAAAGATATTTGTTATTAGGGGTATTTTAGCAAATTTGAAAAAACTAGAATCGATAATAATTTTAATTAAACCTATTTTTATTAAGAGTATTTTAGTAAATTTTTTATTAGAAGTATTTTTGTAAATTCAAAATGTAAAAAAGTAATAATTTTAATTAAACATATTGTATTAAGTGGAATTTTGGAATCAATAATAATTTAACTAAAGATATTTGATATTGGGGATATTTTAGTAAATTTAAAAAAAAATTAGAATAAAAAATAATTTTATTTAAATATATTTGATATTGGGAGTATTTAAGTAAATTTTTAAAAAAAATTAGAATCAATAATAATAGGAATATTAGGAATATGTTAGTAATAATTATTTTAATAATAACTATTTGATATTAAGAATATTTTAATAATTTAAAAAAATTTAGAATCAATAATACTTTTAGTTAAACATATTTGATATTGGGGTATTTAAGTAAATTCAAAAAAAATCAAGAATAATTTTATTTGAACATATTTAATATTAAGGGTATTTTAGTAAATTTAAAAAAAATTAGAATCAATAAACAATTTAGCTAAAATATTTGATATTAGGAGTATTTTAGTAAATTTTAAAAAAATTAGAATTAATAATAATTTTAGCTAAACATATTTATTATTAGGGGTATTTTAGTAAATTTATTATTAGAGATATTTTGTAAATTAAAAAAAAATCAATGTAAAAAAATATTTAATTAGCTTTATATTTATTTTTTAGTCATTAATATTTTAATTTGAATGAGTAAGGGTAATTTTGACATATTACATAATATGACCAAGAAATTTAAACTCAACCAAACAAAAATTTATTCATTCCTAGGATTATTACATAACATTCCAAGATATTAAATTTTATAAACAAACATAGGTATCTTATATTCCAAGTAATCTTATTCCTAGGCATTATATTCCTAGGAATGACATTCCTAGTAATAAAATTTAATCTTTGAACCACACGCACCCTAAACCTAATCTGAAATCTATAGAGAAGAGGGAGCTTCTCTCTCTAGAAACTAACTTTCCCTCCAAAGCTAAACTAAACTAAACTAATTGGTAACTAGATGGTTCATCCCTCTTCAATCATTGGGTTAAATAGCATCAGAAATGAGTTGGATTGGGTCCAAAATGCTTCAGAAATCGCTGGCCACGAGTTGCCTCTAGTGAGTCACATGCAAGCATCGATGCGTACACGTACATCACACGTATGCATCGCTAAACATCAGGCAAATATGCCAAATTTTATATCATTTTGAAGCCCCAGATGTTAGCTTTCTAACGCAACTAGAACCGCTTCATTTGGACCTCTATAGCTTAAGTTATGATCGATTAAGTGTGAAGAGGTCAGGATTGACAGCTTTGCGATTCCTTCATTTCTTCATGAGTTCTCCATTTCTACATGGTTTTTCTTCATTCTCTCAATTCCAATCTTTGCCTCCTAAACCTGAAATCACTTAACAAACATATCAAGGCATCTAATGGAATCAAGGTGAATTAAATTTAGCTATTTTATGACCCAAAAAGCATGTTTTCACTCTTAAGCACAATTAAAGGATAATTTACAAAACCATGCTATTTTAGTGAATAGATGGGAGAAAAGTTGACAAAACCTCTAAATTCAACACAAGATAAACCCTAAAAATGGGTTTCATCACGCGGCTACATCCCTCTCTGTTTCGCGAGCTCTCTCTTCTCCCTTTTTGATTTCTGCATGTGTACATGTGGGAAGCGAGAGTGAAGGACTTGAGTATGAGTGCATTGGTGAGGCTGAGAGTGAGTGAAGTGAGTCTATGTATGTGTGTGTATCTAGGAAGAGGAGGGCGGTGGTGAGTGAGTCATGAGGGAGGGTGAGCGTGGCTCACCAAGGAGTTGACAGGTTATAGGGGTAAAAAGGGTTAGGGTTAGGTACAATTATAGTTTAGAATTGGGAATTTGGGATTGGGACAGAGTATTAATTTAAAACTAAATTTCACCTAATATAATTAACTTCAAATATACTATTTATTTTTTTCAAATTACAAATTATTTGTAATTAAACACTTTAATTTAAAATTATAGATAAATAAATAAATTTTCTTTTAGCTCATAACATTAGTCAAAACTTTAAATTATTTCAATTAAAATTATATAAAACTTTCATTATTTGATTTTAAAAACTCGGATTGTTATATCCTACCCACCTTACAAAAATTTTCGCCCCTCAAAAATTGATATAAAATGGAAAAGATTCATATGAACTCCATTTTCAAAAATATCAAAGAAAAGAAATAGAAAGGTGTGGCACGTTCAGTTTTGCAAATGTAAAAGAAACCATATCTCATGAAAGAAGTTTTAAACGAAAAGTTTTACGGCAAGCAACCATATCTCTTTGTTGGTAACATGTTACTTTCGTCCCTTTGATTTTTATCTTGTGCTTCTTTCTGTATCCTAATATTTGAATTTTATTATATACAGGCAGGCTACAAGGGGCAATCGTAGATATATTGAGATATTATTTCCCTTGACATCCACGATTAATGCCATTCCTAATTGGACCGTTGATGGGATAATTGAGCATATACAATCCAAAATTAAGAAGCAACATGTATTGAAAGTCTTGAGTTTAATTTGCTTAAACTATTTTCAGGAGGCTCAATAATAACTGTCTTCATGGTGAATTGCCAGAATCATTAGCTAATATGACACAACTTACTTTTCTGTAATATTCATTGAACTTTTTTTTGGGTTTTTTTCTTGTGTATTAATAATTCTGTTTTTGAAGTTTTCTCTTATTCTAATTATGATTATCTTGTTTTTGTGATTATCAATTTTAGTGACTTGTCCTACAACAGTGGTCCTATACCAAGAATTTTAGCTAAATTCTTCAGGTAATAAATCTCTTTTCCTTAATTATATGGTGTATTTGTTTCTAATAGGCTTCAAGAAACCAAAAATCCAGTACTAACACATACAAGAGAATGTTTTTATTTTTCCTGTTAATATTTTTCAGCATTGTTCGAAATTCCCTTGTTTGTGCAACTGGAAAAGAACCAAACTATCGTGGCATGACACTGATGCCAATGTCCATGAACTTAAATAGCACTGAAGGTAAGAATAAAATGTCTCAAGAGTGTCATTCTTTTTTAAATTAATTGTGAAATTGTGTCATTGTTTTTATGCTGACATCAATAATTTGCTTCTTCCTTAGATGTGTTACCATCAAGCAAACCAAAATCTCATAAAAAGGAAATTTCTTTTTGCTTGATTCTTGGATGTCTCTGCCTCATATTTTTTAGTTTCGGCCTTGTTCTTTGGTGTAGGCACAAGCACAATCAATAAGCATTCTTTGATGTTAAAGGTACTTTCCAATCAGCATCATAGTTAGCATTTTCTTCTTATTTAATTGAGTACTATAATAGTTTCCTCAATTCATATACAGTTTAATGTTGAATGTTTTTTATGTTTCAAACCGGCATCACGAAGAAGTATACCTTGAAAACTTGAAGATGTTCCACTTCAGAGAACTCCAAGTTACTACCAATAACTTCAACAACAAGAACATTCTTAGAAAGGGTGGTTTTGAAAATGTCTACAAAGGAGTTCTCTCTGGTAGAAGTCTTGTAGCTGTCAAGAGACTGAAAAATGGCAATGCTATTAGAGGAGAAATTCAATTTCAGACTGAAGTCAAAATGATCAGCCTCGCCGTCCACTGGAACCTCCTCAGACTCTATGAATTCTGCATGACACCAACAGAAAGGCTTTTAGTTTACCCTTACATGTCCAATGGCAGCATTGCTTCACGTCTGAAAGGTAATATCAATCGTAGAATTTCATGTAAAGTTAATATTTAGTAACTGGCAGACTAGAAATGCCAGCTGATATTGGTGGATGTACTTATTGTTTTTGCGGATGTGGGTTTGTTCAGTCATAGTTCTCTTGTCATCATTTATTTTGTTGCTATTTACTTTTTACTTTATCGGATTCTTTTTAATTAAATAAATAAATATTGATGTCACTACACTAGAAGGACAACTTAATATTAATGATATTTAAGCATTTGTATTTGATATGGTAAGAAGTATATTATTTTAGTGATTACTAGTTTTAAGATGTTTTCTACTTAGATTTTTTTTTAATTTTGATATTAAAAACTAACTTTTAATTTGTGAGAATGTAAATAGGATGAGATTAATGAATGATTTGAAATTAAAAATAAATAATTATAAGGTTTGTGGAGGTTTAAAAATCTCACAAAATAATTAATTTTTGTTAAATTAAAAAATTAATTTGTGAGGGTTTTAAACTGACATAAAAGTGATTTAAAACTACCACAAAAGTTTAATATAAAACCTCCACTAAACACACACAAAATTTTTCACTGAATAGATTGTGAAAGTTTTTAAAAACTCCCATAAGACTTCATGGCACTTCAAATTTTTGGAGATTTTAGAAATTTTCATAAATCATTTGTAAGGATTATAAACATCCATAAATAAAAGAAAAACCTGCTACAAATAAACAAAAACTTTATAATGACAAAAGAAATTAGGCGTTGGGCTTGAATTATGGGCGCTAGGCGCCCTCTCTGTATATCATGGACACCTCCTTGACACCGTAAATAATTAAGATGTTAATTATTTTTTTATTGTACTTTATTTAAATTATAATATTTTTTATGTAGTTATGCAGAATAATTTTGATGATGTTAATAAAGATTAAGATGTTTATTATGATCATTTATTAATAAAGATGGAGTGTTGAGAATTAAAAAATGTATAATTAATTAATGATGATTTTTATTAAAAGATATTTTTATAATATATAATATTTTGTTTTTTGTAGTTTATTAGTAGTAAATTTTAAGTGGTCTCATGTATATTTTTATATTGGTATACTTAATTTAGTGTAAGATGTATATGAATACTTATTTATGACAATTTTAAAATTTTTCTGATGAGACCTTGTGATTAATTTTTCACCTCTCTACATCCTTATTTTTTTTTTTGAAAACGAATGAAAAGTATAAAAATTCTAGTAAATATTTGGTTGTACTTTAATTTTATTATCTTATATATTTTTCTCTCGTCATTATTATTAAATCTTGTAAAAAGAAATAGGAGTTGTAATTATATATATACGTGTGTTTGCGTATTACTTATATATAGAATTCTATGTGCCTGTTTGTAAAAAGAATAAAAAAGAATTTTTAAATTTTTCTGTTTTGATCAATCCAATATTTTTGTTTATTATAAATATATTTTGTTTAAGAATAATTTTTATTCTTTTAAAAAAATTATTAGAATATTATATATATATAGAAACTAAAAATAAAAGTTTAGGAACAAAAAGGCTATGCTTATATAAAATGTTGTTATATTTTTAAAGTGATGCAGTGGTAAAGAAAAGTGTAGCATATTATGGTAATATGGTAAGCATGAGTGATGAAAAATATAGTTTTGGTCATCAAACTTATCACCTGAAAAATGCATCCTATTCTCAACGCCAAAACTTTGAAAATAGGCAACGGCCGAATAGACATCTCTCATTAAAGCGTCCTCAAAGCCAAAAAAATATAGTCTTTATCTAAAGCATCATTTTTTTCATTTTTAGTTATACTTTTTAAATATAGTTGAATAGATGATTTTCTTGTAATGCATGTGACATATGCACATGTTTTTTTTTTCTTTCTAGACTTATGCCATCTTAATTAAATTTGATTGAAAAAAAATATATATATATCCATGATAAGAAAAAAGCTAAGGGACGGTTGTATAGTGAGTAATACGATCATCCAACAGTAAAAATAGATAAATGTTGCTTGCTTCTCCTACGTTATTCTTTATTAGACTTTATGTTGAATGTGACTGCAATGTCATATATACACACTATGAAAGGCACGTCCAACTTAATTCCATTTGTTCTTACTATAAGTCACATTGTCACCCAATTCCTTTGCTTTAAGAGATCACATGTATTCATGCGTTACGTGACAAAATTTCTATTGGCTTCTAGCTATATATGACGTACATGGATAAGATTACTAAAAGCGGCCAAATCACAACAGAAAGTCCTCTGAAAGCAACACAGTTTTAGGGCTTTCGGTCAGCTCTTGCGGGACCAAGTTTTTAATTCCTTCATCAATTATTTAATGTTTGTATTATTAGTATTTTTTTAATCTTTCTCAACTTTAACCGTGATTAGGTCAAAAATTTGTTCACTTCATTAAAAATAAATATCTAATTTTCTATCAAATAGTATTACATATTTGAATAATCATACGAGAATTAACTTTAACGAATTAATAATACGATATTTAATTATTATAGAAGTATTTTTACATAAAATTATTAATCAATTATATATAACTTCTGATTAAAATAATATATTCAACATGAATATTGTTTATTAGATAAAAAATAATAAATTGTCAAAAAAATATTACAATTAGTATATTTATTTTATCAAATATTTTTCTATCCAATACTATAAAAAATATACTGATCACCTTAATTACTACAATCTAACTTTCATCGACAACGATAAAATGCTTAAATTGAGTCATTTTTAGGTTATCATATTCGCTAAACAAACAATCAATTAAACATTCATCCATACATTCTCATTTTGAGTACATTTAAATATAAAAGAAATTATACAAAAAGAAAAAAAAGAAAAGAAGAGTTGAAATAGTAAGAACGATAAAAATGATGATTTTTAGAGCAATTTCGATCCAATAAGATCACTTTTAGATATCAATTTTGACCTGTATAGTAAATGAACTGATTTAAAATTGAAATGTGCATTGAATATCATTGTTGAAATGAAAACCAATATCAATAAAGAAATACCGTATCACTTTAAAAAAAAGAGTGAAATATTACCACTTATCTAAACTCATCTATTAAATAAATACTAATGGTGTTACTGTAACGTTGTTTTATTATAACGTTAATAACGACTCATTTAAAATTTACTCAAATAAATTAGATGTGCTTATTTATACTTTGCATTTTATTACTTTTTTTTGTTATTATCTTATCAATTTAGTAGAAAAATAGAACCAAATCAATTTAACGCAATTTGTTTAAATTATTTATAAAATTTTAATTTTTTCTCAATCTAAATATGGTATATAATTATTAAACTTGTAATTTTATATTTTTATTTTAATTAAATTTTCACAATTTAATTAAATTTATTTAAAATAATAAAAATGATTTAAAATTTAAATTGAAATGAAACCATGTATTAGAGTGACAAATTTTACATTAAATTTTAAATCAAGTCTTATAATATATAGTCCACATATATTTATGTGACATTTTGAAAACCTAAAATAAAATAAAATTAATACCAAGCATTACAGATACTTTTATCATGGTTCTGAAAATCGAACCGGACCGGCTGGTTCAACCAGAAAAATCGGAAACCGGTCACCCAGCCGGTTCGGGTAAGGTCAGAAACCGCATAGCAAAAAACCGGTAAAAAATCGGTCGAACCGACGGTTAACTGGTGAATCGGGAGAACCGTCCGATTTTTTTAGCAGTTTTTGATTTGGATAAACTTCAAAACGGCGTCGTTTTGAAGGTAAAAAAAAAAAGGAAAAAGAGAAGCTAAATGCACGAAGCCACGAACCCTAATCTCAATTTCAACTCTCAACTCTCACGCTCTCAACTCTCCCACAGCCCCTCTTCGCCGTCCCACAGCCCTCCAGCCAACGCAGCCACTGCGCCCCGTAGCCACCAGAGCCCCGCAACCACGCTTCATTGTCAACGACGAACTCGTCTCCCCTGGGTAGAGGCGTCGCATTCGGAAGTTCTGTCGCCATCGCAGGAGCTATGTCACCGTTGTAGGAAGCTCCGTCGCCGTCCTAGGAAGCTGTGTCACCGTTGTAGGAAGCTTCCTCGCCGTCGTGTGGAAGCTCTATGGCTGTCGTCTCCTCTGTTCAAGCGCGCTCTCTTTCTCTTCGCCGGTGTCACTCCCTTTCCTCCTCGCCGCCGGTAAGCACTGTGGCTTGGATTTTGATAATACTGTGCTTGCCGGTGTCACCTCCTCCTCCTCGTCTCCTCTATTTGCTGGTTTTACTGTTACTAATTGAGTTGCTGATTTAAGGTTTGTCATTTTGAGTTACTGGTTTTGTTAATTTGTGCTTATTTTGTTATTTTATTCTGAATTGCCAATGTTTATGAAATTGGAGTTGATTATAATGATCCTCAGATTCTGAATTGCCCTTCTGTTGAATTTGGAGTCTGATTTCTGGACAGAACTTTTGTTGTTGTTGCATTTTTTTTGTTGATTGTAACCATTGTGAGTTGCTGTTTTTGTTTTTGTTTTATTTTATTTTTGTTGATTATAATTATTCTGAGTTGTTTATTAGAATGATTTTGGAATAATTTGATATTTTTTGGATTAAGTCTGAGTGGTTGTTAATTATGATTTGTGATGAAGAGTTTCTTTATTTTGGTTGTTAATTATGATGTTGGAATAATTTGATATTTTTCTGCTTCTGCTTTCTTGCTTTCCTGATTTTTCTTCTTGCTTCTGCTTTTTGCTTGCTTCTGCTTCATGCTTTTTGCTTCTGCTGCTTCTACTTCTTGTTTCTTGCTTCCCGATTTCCGATTCTATTTTTGTTTCTGTTTTCTTACTTTTAAACAGAAATAAAATCATGAAGGTTTATGATATGAGCACGGGATCTTGAACCAATGCTACGATTTCTTAATTTGTGGGAGAAGTTACTTCCTCTTTAAGTCCTCACTGTCATATTGGACAATATAGTCTTGTCAAAATTGTGAAATGCTATAGAATACTTGGAAACCACATCGAGAGACCATTCCTATCCACACTTGGGTGCATCCATGGCTACCAAGGATAGAGCACAAGTTGGAAGGTATTTACCAGGTCATTCGTTTTAAATTGAGTTCTGTTCTTGGTGCCTGCCATCCAAGTGATTCCAATTAAATTGACATCATTTTTGAATGTTAAATCCATATTTCATTTTAAAAATGATAGGATGACTATATATGTTTAAAATTATATATAATTTTTTTAATATTTAATTAAACCGGTTGAACTCCGGTTGAACCCCGGTCGAACCACTGAATCATTGAATCAGTGACTTTACTGGTTTATTGACCAGTCCGGTTCTCGCAACCTTAACTTTTATAGATTTGTGGCCATTTATATATAAAAGATTAGAAGATCATGATTATCTATCAAAATTAATTTGTATTTATTACATTCAATTTGAATAAGTAAGAAATTATCTTATTTTAGTTTGGTCATTAATTCACATGATTTGAATTTGACTCAATACTTCAATAGATATGATTTAATTTGATTTGATATGATTATTAATTGAAAATATCTCAGTTGTCTATTTTATTTATAGATTTATTATTTTAATGACTAATAAATTGATCAAATTAATTAATTAATATACATAATTAGTATAATTAATTTAGTTTAATAAATTAAAAAAATACTACCTGAATATTAAAAGAAATAAATTAAAAAATACTATCAAAATAAATTGATATACATTATAATAAATTGTGTGATTATTAAATATTTAATCAAATCAATTAGTTAATATAATTAATTTATTATAATAATTATATTTAATGAGTTAAAAAAATAAATTAAAAAATATTTTTAAAAATATGCCACATCAACTTCATTATTAAATACAAAAACCTAATTTTTATAGAATAGAATAGATAATATTATATACTATAATGAATGCCAATAAATCCTGAATTAATATATATCATTAGATTCCCATAGAAGTTTCAAATTAATAGCCCTAATTGTGGATATAAATGCATATGCATCAGAAACACAATTCACATACATATTGACATTGCAAGTACAAGCAAGGGTCTTAAAGTGCAAGAAAATGAAGTCCTCCACCTCATCATCATCAGGCCTAGTAATTAATTTCCTTCTCATCTTAATCTTCATCATCCAATTCTCAAATGGTTCCAACTACATCAACCTTATCACTAAATCATGCAAGGAAGCGTCAGAAACCGACCCAAAAAACTTAAGCTATGGTTTCTGTGTTAATTCCCTTATTGAATCCATATCCAAGAACCACTCATCACCACAACCCAACAGCATAGAAGATCTTGTGGTCATTGTAATTAAGCTAACAAAGTCCAACGGCACTAACATCATTTCCAAAATCTCCAGGCTCCTGAGGAACAATAACCATTTAGTTGATCCATACGTGAGGGCTTGCTTGAAGGATTGCTTCGACCTCTACGAGGACTCGCTGTCGACTTTGGAAGACGCCGCGGCCGCTTTCAGGTCCAAGGATTTCTACACTGCCCTCACAAAATTGAGCGCTGCCTCGGATGATCCGACTACGTGTGAAGATCAATTCAAGGAAAAGAAAGGTGTTTCCTCTCCTTTAACGAAGGATAACCAAGTTTACTACCAACTCAATATTATAGCTCTTGCTTTCACCCAAATGTGTAATCATCATGTTTGAGAAAGATTAGGTGTTACAATTAATATACAAGTAATTGCTTGCCCTTACTCTTATTTCGTATATATATATCTATGTATATTACCCAATGAATCGCAAAACTAAATATGATTCATTCAATAATGAAATTATTTCTTAACTTAGTGTATAAAATAAAAATAATTAAAAAATCACTTTAACTCAATTTACAGTATTAATATATGAATTTTTACACTTTTTGTTCAGAAATATTTGTCACATTGTAATAGATTTGGTACTTTTGAAATTTAATATATTTTAATACGACCAATATATATAAAGCAAAGATATTTTAAAACGGATATGTGAGCTTGATAAAAGCATATATTGTTAATTACATACCTGTGAATTATAGAGCAGTGTGTGTTTGGACATTATTTATTATTTATATTGTGTTGATGACACGTTGAATTTATTTGTACTATTTATTATATATATACATAAAAGGAAGTTATATGGTATATGGTACAACAATAATGGCTTTTATTTTCTCATGAGTTAAATAATGCGTGTCTGAAATAAATAATTGCAATCTTTTTCTGCTTTTCCCTATCTCGTAGTTCAAAGGTGGTTCGTATATTCCTTTGCGCCTCGTATGTGTCTTTGCCTCTGGATTGATGGTCTTATTAGCTATACGACTATATATTATTACCATCAAGGGAATTTGATTCCTTTTATTTTATTTTTTTCATTAATATTTTTTAAAAATATTATTAGTATGATTAATTTTAATATACACATAGCATAAAAAAATATTTTTATTCCCCCTTGAATGATGGCTCCACATATAAATAGGTGAGAGGCCAGTTGACTGTTCATTCTGTTCAACAAAGAATAGAGAAAGGTAATTAAGGATATGAATGCAACATAGAATTGGTTCTTGAAAAGCACTATGTATGCATATATGCATCCTCTTTATTTAAATGAAACCACTCGATGGTGGCATCTTCATTTCCGATATTTTTATACAAAAATCTAAAATAGCTTCTGGCATTAATTAATATCGTATGCCGTTATATATATTGTTAGTGTTGTAGAATAAATAAAGATAATATATAAAATAAAAAAATATAAATAGATAATATTTAGGCTAGTAAACTTCTGGTTAACTGATTCAATTGCACTAATTTTGGTATAATATAACTCAGATAAAAGTGAGGGTAACTTTTTTAATATAATCTTTTTATTTGAATAATAGGTTGTGATACATAAGTAATCATGATTTCTCTCATTCATTATCTCAACATGATATCCATTTCGGCGAATATCTTTTAAACTCAATAAGTTTCTCAAAGACTTAGTAGATAATAGTGCGTTATTTATTATGAATTTTGTTCCTCCGAAAAACAAAATTATAGATCTTCCGGAACCTTCTATCACATTGTCCGAGCCAATAATAGTATTAATATATTCTTCTTTTGGCACAAGATGGGTAAAATATATATTACTTTTGAGAATAGTGTGTAAACTTGCATTATCCGCAAGACATACATCTTCATTATATATCATTGCCATTCTCTTCAAAGACAAATAATAATAATATGAGTAAAAGTATATGCACCGTAAAATTATTTTCTTAATTGAAATCGTTTTTCTAAGAAGTACTGAACATAGTATCATCTACTAAAAATTTTTGTTATTATTATCTTAGCACATTTAGTAATTTTAAAATTCATAAATATCATATTGAAATTCAGATGCATAAAAATAAAACTCAACAATAAGTTTCTTACATTATTTATTTACATGAATATTTAACAAACTCACATATTAAACTATTCCATCATTGATCAAATAGTCAATATTTCCTTCAGGATCCTCAAAGAAATCAGATACATCATAATGAGTGGTAGAATTTTCAACATCATTTGAAACAAAATGTTTCCTTTACTTTGTCGTCTTTTTTCAAAGATCCTTGATAAAGATCGACTAGGTGTCTTGGGGTACGAAAGGTACATGATTAATGGCCTTTTCCACCACTATGGAAACATTTATCCTCAATTGATTTACTTTGCCCATTGTTTCTTTCTTTATCTCACTTCTGGTGAGATCCTTTCTTGTGAATATAATTATTCTTCCTTCCATAATTTTTCTTGTTACCAAGACCTTGCCATTTACCTCTTCTGGGGTAATGATTTGCCGCATTTGCTTCAGAAAAAGGGGCGGTGCTAGCTGGGCGCGCTTCATGATTTCTCAAAAGTAATTCATTGTTGCGTCCAGTGATAAACACCAATTTTGTGGTTTATCTTGTGCTTAATTTAGGGGATTTTATCATCTTTTCTCATATTTATTCAATGAAATAGCATGGTTTTGTGAATCTCTCCTCATTTGTGCTTAAGAGTAGAAACATACTTTTTAGGCCTTTAAATATCCTAATTTTAATTCACTTTAGGGTTTAGGGTTTAGGGTTTAAGAGTAAAAATATGATTTTTAGGCCTTTAAATCGCTAATTTTAATTCACTTTAATTCTATTCGATGCCTTGATATGTTTGTTAAGTGATTTCAGGATTAGAAGGCAAAGATTGGATTGAAGGAATGGAGAAAAAGCATGCAAAAAATGGAGAATTCATGAAGAAATGAGAATTTGTTGAACTCAAGGCCACGCGTACGCATCACCCACGCGTACGTGTAAAAAAGAGATTTGCCAGTGGCGCGCACGCGTCACCCACGCGCACGCCTGACCAGAGAATCATCAAGCGACGCGCATGTGTGATGTTGGTCACGTGACTCGCTTAAAGGTAAAACAGTGGGGGCGATTTCTGAGCAAAAGGAGGCCCAAATCCAACTTATTTATGATGCTTTTGAATCCAAGGATGGCAAGGGAATGAGGGGAGAGCAATCATAGTTAGTTTTCATCATGTTGTAGGGTAAAATTCTAGGGAGAGAATATCTCCCTTCTCTCTAGAATCTAGGGTAGTTTAGATCAAATTCTCTTAGATCCAACTTTTAATTTTTGTTTTGATTTAGTTTTTCCTTTTAATTCTTGTTGTTACATCTTTATTTTTCTATTTTTACTTGTCATTTTCTTTATTTTGATCTCTTTTATGTTCATGCACTCTTGTTGAATTTAATTTCCTTTTAGTGCAATTTTATATTTCTTTGTCTCTTGATGTTTACCTCACTTGCTATTGTTGATTTCTAGTTTGTGTTAGTTATGGATTCTATTAATTCTTGCATTTTGTGATGTTTGCTTTTATTGCACACTAGGTGTTTGTTAAAATATTTTCACTAGTTTTAGAGTAGTTTTCTTTACTCTTGGCCTAGGCTAAGGGAATTGGGTGACCTTGAGTCATTGGGTCTCATTGATTTGGTGATTTGAGAACCCTTAGTGGTCAATTTGATAACCATTAACACTAGCCTACTACTAAGTCAATTGGCAGCTAGGTTAGGACTTATGGATTGATGTTCATCAAGCCTATTTGACGTACTTCAAGTCTTGGAGTAGATATTGTACGTACTTCAAGCATAGAGGTAGACTAAATAGGTTAGTCCCTCATAATTGTCAATATATGCTTTGTAGACAAGGATGGTGATCTCAATTCCTATGTCTAGCTAGCCAAGAGTTCTTTTCCTTTCTTTTATTAGTTAATTGTCAATTACTTTCTTGTCATTTATATTTTCTTGTTAATTACCAAATCAAACCCCCTTGCATCTTCATAACCAATAATTGAGCACTTCATTGCAATTTCCTGTGAGACGATCTGAGATTTGAATACTTCGGTAAATTTTTATTGGGGTTTGTACTTGTGACAACCAATTATTAAAATTTGATTTGAGTATTAATTGTTGGTTGGGAACTATACTTGCAACGAAGTTATTTCCTCTAACCGAGAAGAAATTCTTAACCGACGGTTTTGCTCAAATTTTTGGCGCTGTTGTCGGAGAATTGAAATGGTGTTATATTATTGGCTATTATGAATATGTGAATATTGTGAATATGTTTGCCTTTTGCTTGCTTGATTAGTTTCTGTTAGGTTTAGGACTTTATTGCTTATTTTTGTTAGCTTTTGTTTTTATTTGCTACTATGAATTCTCACCACTTTGGCTATGAGTTTCGTTCAAATTATGTTGTAGGTAATGGGAACTACAATGACAACATGCATCAAGGGTGGAACAATCAAAGCTGGGAGGAGCCTCAAGGGATTGATCAACCTTCTTGGCAACAACCTCCTCCAGTCTCTTATAGGTATAATTCCACTCCTAATGCATATAAATCTAATGGATGTGGTGATCCTCATTGTGGTTGTCAACAACCACCACCATATGCCTATGAACCATCTCCTCAATATGGTTTTGAACCACCACACTCACAAGCCCCCTACCACCAAATACCTCTATATAACCATAATCCTTATCCATCATACCAACCACCTTATAAGCCGTATGAACCATACATAGAGCCACCACAATTCCAGCACAACCACTCTCAAGAACCACCTCCATGTACACCATCTCCATACCCTTACCAAGATGAACCACCTTCCAATTATAAGCCCTTTCTCGTAAATGATGAACCCTCTCTTCCCACACCACCTCCAATGATGAATCTCTCCATACCTTCATACTAGAACAATAAAAAGATATTAGCTCCTACATCCAAAGGCATGAGGAAACGCAAAAGGAGTTCAAGAAGCTAGAAGTCATGATTGCTACCATGGCGGAAGCCGTTAGCAACATGGTCTCCTCCCGTCTAAGCCTATACGATCAAGGTACTCCCATTGTTGAATGTGGAGAGGCAATCAATGAGCATAGTGAGGGAGTGAATTTGGAGCTTCAAGGTGGAGAAGATGAGTTGAAGCAAGAATTATCGCAAGGGGAGAAAGTTGAGACAATTGAGCCGGAAGAAGTAGTTGAAGACCTAGGAGATGTTGGAAGTTCATGGGAATGTAGAATTAGAAAGCCCTCTTCCAAGAAGCTTGATATTGATGTTGAGGAGGGTGTACAACCTCCAAAGCATATCATGATTGAAGACTTTGAAGAGGTTGATCAAGAGATGGATTCAATCATTGATGAGTTTCTATCCACAATTGAATCCTCTCTCATTGGGCTTGACATAGAGATTAAAGAAAAAGATACCTCACCTCCCATACCCTTGGTAAGCAATGAAGAAGAGATCGAATTGGAAGGAAGCTACCAAGAGAAAGAGGTTGAAGTTGAAGGAAGTTGTCAAAAGGTGGAAATCATCAAGGAAGAGCATAAGAGAATGACACTTGCAAAAGCATTGGAGATATCCCTTCCTAAGCCACCATCCAACATAACATTCAAGTGGGTAAAATTCTTATCCCTAAGCTTTACTTTCTCACTTGAATATGGTTTGCTTGAGACGGATGGACAACTTAGAGCTCTTTGTGGAGTCAAGAGTATGAGAGAATTGTGTAGTGGTTGAAAAAATTATGTTAGGTTCATTAAGGTTGAACCCTCAAGGTATAAGTCCCATGGTTGGAAGAGTGCCAAATTGTATGGGTCTAGGAGGAGAATTTGGTGCCCCAAGGAGAATTCTATGTGCCTACCACCCGGATGGAACAATGATAATCAATTAGAAGACGGGTGTGAAAATAAGATATGGGATCCCAGATCATAACATGAAGACCAATTTCGGGACCTCATATCTTGGGAAGGACTTCACCGAAGTTTGGTAAAGTCGGTTGGAAACTCTGACAACCATTTGAGGAGCAAGCATCATTGGAGGTTCAAGGATGAATACAAGCATAAACCACCTTGACAAGGAGCCTCCCAATTGTCCAACTTAAGGATAATAAATAAAAGTGATATGTGGGAGACATCCCACCATGGTAACCTTTTTTTATTCTCTTGTAGATATAATCAATGAATGAATTGAGTTACCATTGTATGTAGTTTTTCTTAATTTCTATACTCTTTACATTGCTTTGATTGATAGGTTGTTTGTTAGATTTATGTTTTGATTAGAATAGTTGTTGTTGAATTGTATTTTGCTTGAAGTGAAAGTTTTGTTTGTTTTGTATTTGAAAATTTTTCAAAAACCAAAAGATATGTTGTTAAATTTGAATTTTGGTTGCTTTAGAAAGCTTATAGATTAGGAGAGTGCCCTATTTCTGTTTTCATACTCTTAAAGAAAGGCACACCACGTGTAAGCGTGGCCGACGCGCACACGTTGTAGGCCCATATTGAACTCCTGAAACAAAAACCAGAGAGTTGCGTTGGAGTGGTGCTGGTATTGTGCGAATAGCACAATTTGGCCCCACGCGTACGTGTGGGTGATGGTACGGAATTTATAACCCACAAACTAACTGGCAAGTACACCGGGTCATACCAAGTAGTACCTCAAGTGAATGAGGGTCGATCCCACGAGGATTGATGGATCAAGCAACAATGGTCAAGTGATTTGCTAAGTCAGACAAACAAAAAATGTTGTTTGAAGGTTCGAAAGACAATTACAGTAAATTCAGAATATCAGAAAGTAATCAGTAAATAAGTTGTGAATAATATATGGAGAAACAGTTAAGGCTTCAGAGTTATCTATTTTTCGGATTGACTTTTCTTACTGACTATACTAATCATGCAAGATTTAATTCATGGCAACTATAAGTGACTAAACCCTAATTCCTTAGACCTTTTTAGTCTTCTCTAAAATTCATCAACCGCCAATTCCTTGGTCAATTAATTCCAATTAGAGAGTGAAGTTCAATCCTAGTTATATGCCACAAAAACCCTAATTACCCAAATATAAGAGGATTATATGTCACGTATCCCGTTAAGTCCAGATAATTAGAAGTTTAGGAGAAATTATTTTCAAGCTGTTGTTCAAGTAAAGCGCTTTTCGAAGTTATACAAGAACTCCATTGGAACAAGGGTCATACTTCCGCTTCACCCAAATTCATAAAATAAAGAATGAAAACAATTCTTGAATTATAAATCAGTACATGAATTAAAATAGAAAACTAATAGTATCAATCCATACAATAGACCAAGCTCCTAACCTTAACAGTGGAGGTTTAGTTGCTCATGGTTCAAAGTGAAAACTAGGATTCAGGTAAACTGTAAATTGCGAATGAGGTAGAAGAGAAGAGAAGACCCCGAAGGGCTAATTCTTTTCCCTTTTATATCTAATCCTAATTAATGTAAAAATATAATTCCTAAACTAAATAATATCTTTTCCTAATTATAAATAAAATAAAAGTTTAAATCAAAATTATTTTATTTGATTCGTGCAGCCTTTGGAACGAATTAGGGACCACTTGGGTTAGAAGAGTTGACGCCGATCTTGGAAAAATCCAAGTTCGGCGTGGATTGATGTACATAACTCCCCTTTGTAGTCTTCAAGCTGGCACTGAACTTGGAGATCTTCAAGTTCAGCGTGGGATAGGTAGAGTGAATTCTCCTTGGGATTTCTTCATTGGCGCCAAACTTGAAGTTCCTTGGGATTTCTTCATTGGCGCCAAACTTGACAAGTTTGGCGTGGAGGAGGCAGCGTATCTTTCTTGGAATTTTTTATTTGACGGCAAACTTGAATAAACTCAAGTTCGGCGTGGGAGTGGCAGCAAGTTTTCCTTTGCCCGTCCTTGACTCCAACTCTGTCAAATTCTTCCATAACGCTACCTGAAATAAATAGAATTACACACAACTCAAAGTAGCGTCCATAGTGGCTAAAATATGTTAATCTTGATCAAACTTTAATTCAAGTGCAAATTCACTAGGAAAAGATAGAGAAGATGCTCACGCGTCACAACACTAAACTTGAATTGTTACTTGTCCTCAAACAACCAAAATTAGCACATGATTAATATGTGAATTTGCATGATAAGTGAGAGTTCAGTTATGCTCATGACTCTTCTTAAAGTGGGGTTTATCTATTGTAATTCTGAACAGTTTTGGCATCTCACTCTCCTTTGAATCAGAGGAATGTCACTGTCATTCGGAATTAGAATCTGGATCATACTATGAATTCTCTGATCTTTACACTTCATTTTAATCCTTGAACACAGCAGATATCCTTTAATTCTCAAGTAACTGGTACTTTGCACCTTGAGCCTAGCTGTGACTTTAAATGTTCTGTCTCAAGGGTTAATTGACAGAAGAACGCCACAAGCACTTAACTAGGGAACTCTTTTCAAGTTCTGATATTTTTTTTAGATACTCCCAGACAGTGGTGCTCAAAGTCTTTGGCATACTCTGCTAAATGCAATTGGCCTTGACTCTAAATGTTCTGTCTCAAGGATTACTTGACACAAGAACACCACAAGCATATGACTAGGAAAACAACTCTTTTAGCTTTTAATCATGTTTGACCTTCCTAGTCATTGATGCTCAGAGCCTTGGACCTTGCTTTTTATTCTTTCTTTGCTGTTTCTTTTGCTTCAAGGATCAACTTTCACAAATTTCAGAAAATTTATAATAGTTCTCTAAATTCCTTTTTCTTATACATCAACATTCTTTGATTCAAATTCAAACATGCACAGTTCATGTTATGCATTCAGAATCACAAACAATACCACCACATTTAAGTAAATAAGACTACTCTTAAATATAAACTCAATTTCTCATGCAATACATCACTTCTTTCTTTTATTTTTTTATTTCAAGCTCAGTGAGCAATACATGAGACACCCTTTCAGACTAAAAATCAAATAACAAAATAAATAGTAAATGAATCTAGAACCTAGAAATTGAAATAAAAACTGATCATGCAATAACAAAAATAGCAGAAAACAGGAACCTAATCATAAAGATAGCAAAATAATAAGGAAATGAAAAAGAACTGAGCCACCTTAATCTCACTGATGGGGATCTCTCCCCTTAGGCTGTGCTCCTTACGGTCCTCTCAATCGACTGTAATCCTATCTCAGCTGAGAGATCTGATGCCACTGAAAATTCTGAGCAGCTCTCATCTCATCAAGAGTAGTACAGAGATGTGCCCAATGGCTGTCCTGTATCGCTCTCATCTCCTCTACAGACACAATGTACTGCTGTCAGCGGTTGTCATTAGTGACCCTCATCTGCTCCATGGATGATGCAAGCTGCTGCTAATACTCTTGTGGTGGAAAGTATTGTCCTTGAGGAAATGGCTGCTCCTCTTGAGCTCCTTCTTCAGCTTGTTCATTTCTTAGGGGCCTCTAATGTTCCTTGTCAGTTCCTGCTGTTTCTTCGTGATGGGCTTTTCGACTAAAATAGGGAAATCACTCTCTATCTTCACCCTAGCAGCCTCACAGATGTGGAAGATGAGATGTGGGAAGCCCAACCTGGTATTGTCCTTGGTGTTGGCGGTGATGTGGTAAATCTGATCAGCAATAACATCCGCCACCTCCATTGGTTCTCCCAACAGAATATAGTGAATCATGATGGCTCGGTCCATAATACACTCGAACTGGTTGTTTATGGGCATGATAGACCGGCGAATAAAATGGTGCCATCCTCTAACCAAAGGTGTCAAGTCACCTACTCTGATATGGTCAGGCTTCTCTTCTGCTCCTAATTTTCACTGGGGATCCGGAATGCATATGTCAGCGACTACTTGCTCCAGTCGCTGATCTCTGTCCACCCTCTCACTGTAAGACTGAAGTGAGGGCATAGTCCGTGGTATCTAGAGGGTCTATCTGATAGTCTCTGGGCTGAAATCAATGACTCTTCCCCTTATAAAGCTTCTATGGTTCCTTTCATTGACTTCAGACACATCCTTGTAGGTAATCCACAGGTTCTCATAGAATTCTTGAACCATTAACTATCCTACCTGTGTGTACGGATTGCACAAAAGTTGCCATCCTCTTTTATGAATTTCATGCTAAATTTTCAAAAATTCATCCGGTTGGAGATTAAACCGCACCTCCAGTAGAACCGGTCTCTGACCAGTGATCTCATAAAAGTGCTCTTAATGCAGTTTAGAGCGGAATCTTCTTGAATCATGAGAACCGGTGGCCGATTCTTTTTCTTTTCTCTTCCTGGAAGGTTGGGTGGTCTTTGGTGCCATAGAAATAACAAAATAAATAGCAAAGCGACAACACCAAACTTAAAACGGTTGCTCGTCCTCGAGCAAAATAAAGAAATACAAGGGGAAGAAGAAAGAAGAGCAGAAATTGAAATAGAAGAAAATAAAGACCAATGCTAATAGTTTCTTTTTCTTTTCTGTTTTTTTATACTAAAATAAATAAAAAGAAAAAGAAGAGGGGGAATAGGGTATAGAAAAGGGAAAGAAGGAAGTATCGGAATGGGAGGGAGTTGTGGAACGTTTGAAGAAGGATGGAGGGTTTATGGTTGTGAAAAGGGGAATCAGGGAGGTTTAATGTGGATAGGTGGGGTTAATAATTGTGGTCAAAGGGAGGGATTCATGGTCTTGGGGGGGTCACGGGTTAGGTGCAGGAGGGGGTTAAAGTGTGGTTTTTTTGGGAAGGGGGCAATGGTCAAAGGAACGGGGTAGGGCTTTGGAAGAGAATATATGGGGAAGGTAAGAATCTGTGGAGAAAGTGATTGGAGGCAAGGAAAGGGGAGTTCTGCAGGGATATGTATGGGGATGAGGGGGTCACAGGTTAAGGTTGTAAAAAGGGAGGGGATCTCTGAATTGGGGTGGGGATTTGGTGGAGATTTAGCATGATTTCAGGAGCAATTAAACAGCTCGTGCTGAACTTGGAGATGGTGGCTTTCGGTGCCGTGATTTCCAAGCATAATGTTCCCTTTCCATGCCAAACTTGGTGTAGCCCAAGTTCAGCGTGGACTCTCTCTTTTTTTTTCACACTGAACGCCAGGGGAGCCACGTTCGGCGTCACCCTAGTAGAGCGTTTTGCTCTTTTCTTCGTAGCCCCCACGCTGAACTTGAAATTCTCAAGTTTGGCGCCATATGCTTCTCAAATTGACGCCTTGCTACATTATTTTCCATGCTGAACTTGCAAAGGAACAAGTTCGGCGTCAACTTTTGCTTGATTTTTCTCATTGTTACGCCGTTTTCCATGCCAAACTTGGGATTTTCCAAGTTCGGCGTGGGCCTTCTAAAATCAAATTCCACTTTTGTACGCACACACGGCGCTGAACATGGAAATCCCAAGTTTGACGCCAACTTGAGAGAGTCAACCTTCTCCAGGGTGTGCAAAAATTTATCTAAGTGTCCGGTTCCTGTTCTAAAATGTCTGCATGATCAAAACAAACGTAAAACGAAGGAAAAACAGTAAAAACTCAATAAAAATAAAATAAATAATAAAATCACTATAACGGAAAATAGACTAAGGATACGAAATCATCGGGTTTCCTCCCGACAAGCGCTTCTTTAACGTCACTAGCTTGACGGTCAGTTCTGCTAATTCAGCAGATAAGTCGACCTCTGGCGATTAATCTCACCTCCAAGATAGTACTTTAACCTCTGGCCATTCACTGTAAACTTCCTGTCAGGGAAAGAGTTTGAGCCTTGAATTATACAGAAGCACTCTCTAACCTGGCTCAAAGACTCTGATGGCAATTTTCTTGTCATGCCATATCTTGGTTCTCTCCTTATAGAGCTTGGCATTCTCATAGGCTGAATATTTGAATTCATCAAGCTCAATCAACTGAAGCATTCTCTTAATTCTTGCAGCCTGAGCATCAAGGTTCAGATACTTGATTGCCCAGTAAGCTTTATGCTCCAGCTCCAGTGGCAAGTGACATGCTTTGTCATAGACCAACTGATAAGGGGACATGCCAATAGGAGTCTTGTAAGCTGTTCGGTATGCCCAGAGAGCATCATCAAGCTTACTAGACTAGTCATTTCTTGAGACACTAGCGGTCTTCTCTAGAATCCTCTTGAATTCCCTGTTGGAAACCTCAACCTGTCCACTTATTTGAGGGTGATAAGGGGTAGCCACTTTATGATGGACTCCATATCTCTGAAGAAGGGAGCCCAACTATCTATTATAGAAGTGACTTCCACCATCACTAATGAGTGTCCTTGGGACACCAAACCGGCTAAAAATATATCTCTGAAGAAAGCTCATCACTACTTTGGCATCATTGGTGGGTAGAGCCACAGTTTCCACCCACTAGGACACATAATCAACTACCACTAGAATATAGTTGTTGGAGTATGAGGGTGGGAAAGGTCCCATGAAATCAATACCCCACACATCAAACAACTCAACCTCAAGAATCCCCTGCTGTGGCATCTCATGGTTGGCAGGGAGATTTTTAGCTCATTCACACCTATCACAATGCTTCACAAATTCTGTTGAATCCCTAAAGAGATTCGGCCAGTAAAATCGCTCTGAAGGACCTTTATAGCTGTTCTGGCCTCCATAATCAGAATCATGATAGTGCCAAAGAATCTGCTGTGTCTTCTCATCTGGAACACATCTCCGGATTATACCATCTAAACATCTTCTAAAAAGGTACGGTTCCTCCCAAATGTAGTACTGTGCATCAGTTAGTAGCTTATTCACTTGTTGTCTACTATACTCCTTTGGAATAAAATTCATGGCCTTGTAATTTGCAATGTCTGCAAACCATAGAACCTGCTAAATGAGGAACAATTGCTCATATGGAAATGTCTCAGTCAGAGCTGTGGGTGGTTGTACTCTTGCCTCAAGCTCAATTCTAGAAAGATGGTCAGCTACTTGATTTTCTGACCTTCTCCTGTCTTTTATCTCAATATCAAACACCTGAAGGAGTAACACCCATCTGATTCATCTTGGTTTAGAGTCCTGTTTGGTTATAAGGTACTTCAAAGTAGCATGATTAGTATAAATAATAACCTTAGAACCAATTAAATAAGACCTAAACTTATCAATAACATACACAATAGCTAATAACTCTTTTTCTGTAGTTGTGTAATTCCTTTGGGCATCATTTAACACACGGCTAGCATAGTAAATGACATATATAAGTTTTCCATGTCTCTGTCCTAAAATAGCCCCTATAGCAAAATCACTAGCATCACACATCAATTCAAATGGTAAATCCCAGTCAGGGGGAGCTAGAATAGGGGCAGAGGTAAGGTTTGCTTTTAGAGTTTCAAAAGCATGCAGGCATTTAGCATCAAACACAAAAGGAACATCAATAACTAATAGGTTACTCAATGGTTTAGCAATTTTAGAAATGTCCTTTATAAATATTCTATAGAATCTTGCATGACCCAAGAAACTCCTGACTGCCTTAACAGTAGCTGGTGGTGCTAATTTTTCAATTACCTCCACCTTTGCTCTATCAACCTCAATCCCCTTACCTGAAATCTGGTGTCCAAGAACAATACTCTCTGTAACCATAAAATGACATTTTTCCCAATTTAAAATAAGGTTTGATTCTTGACACCATTTTAAGACTAGAGACAAATGCTTAAGGTAGGATTCAAAAGAATTACCAAAGACAAAAAAAAATTATCTATAAATACCTCAATGAACTTTTCAACCATATCAGAAAAAATAGAAAGCATACACCTCTGAAAAATTGCTAGAGCATTACAAAGTCTAAATGGCATTCTCCTGTAAGTAAATACTCCAAAAGGGCATGTGAATGCTGTCTTCTCTTGATGTTGAGGGTCCACTGCAATTTGATTATATCCAGAATATCCATCTAGAAAATAATAAAAAGCATGACCAACTAACCTCTCAAGCATCTGATCAATGAAAGGCAAGGAGAAGTGATCCTTCCTTGTAGCTGTGTTGAGCCTCTTGTAGTCTATGCACATTTTCCATCATGTGACTGTTCTTGTAGGAATAAGCTCATTCTTTTCATTCTTGATCATTGTCATCCCTCTTTTCTTGGGAACTACCTGCACCAGACTTACCCAAGGGCTGTCAAAAATAGGGTAAATAATACCGGCTTCCCATAGTTTCGTTACCTCTTTTTGGACCACCACTTTCATAGTTAGATTGAGTCTCCTTTGTGGTTGCACAACTGGTTTAGTATCATCTTCAAGAAGGATCTTGTGTATACACTTGGTTGGACTAATCCCCTTCAAATCACTAATAGTCCACCCAAGAGTTGATTTATGGCTCCTGAGCACTGAAATAAGCACCTCTTCCTCTTCAGGCTTCAGGAAAGAGCAAATAATCACTGGATATGAATCATTCTCACCCAAGAACACATATTTCAGAGAAGGAGGCAATGGTTTAAGCTCAAGCTTGGGGGGCCTCTTCTTCCCTCTTAGACGTTTTCATCACTACTTTATGGGGTGGTGAATTATCAATTTCAACTAATTCATACTCAAAAATGGGTTCCAGAACATCATCAAGTACCTCTTGAACAAGTGGTTCAACAACATCAATTCTCACACACCCTTCAGAATCATTAGGGTACTTGAGTGCTTCAAAAACATTAAGGACCACCTGTTCTTCATTGACCCTCAGGGTTAATTAACCCTTTTGTACATCAATCAAAGCTCTACCTGTAACTAAAAAGGGTCTACCAAGAATAATAGAGGATTTTGCATCTTCTTCCATGTCTAATATAACAAAATCAGTAAGAAAAATAAATGGTCCTACTTCACAAGTAAATCCTCAACAACACCCACAGACAATTTAATAGAAAGATCAGCAAGTTGAAGAGAAATACGAATGGGTTTTACCTCCTCAATTTAAAGCTTTTTCATCATTGAAAGTGGCATGAGATTGATGCTAGCTCCAATATCACATAAAGCTCTGTGAATGGTAACATCTCCAATGGTGCAAGAAATTACAAAGCTCCCTAGATCTTGCATCTTCTCAGGAAGGTTATGTTGAATAATAGCACTACATTCCTTGGTTAACACCACTGTTTCTTGTTCCTTCCAATTCCTCTTGTTAGTCAACAATTCTTTCATAAATTTAGCATAGAGAGGCATTTGCTCAAGAGCCTCTGCAAAAGGAATGTTGATCTGCAGCTTCTTGAAGACTTCTAAAAATTTAGAAAATTGCTTGTCTTTGGAAGCCTTCTGAAGCCTCTGAGGATATGGTATTTTTGGCTTGTATTCAGGAGCCTTTGGCAATGTAGGATATGTGTCAAGAGAGTCTGGGAATGGGTTGTCTGCACACTTTGGAGGGGCGTGCTCTATTTCTTCCTTCTTCTCCTTTCGAGCTTCTGTTTCAACTAGCTCCTCATTGACCTTGGTCTCAAAACCAGCTACTTTACCACTTCTCAATTGAATAGCCTTGCAATCTTCTCTTGGGTTGACTACTGTATCACCAGGAAATGTACTTGAAGACCTCTCAGGTATTTGCTTGCTCAACTGACCCATTTGCACCTCCAAGTTTCTAATGGAAGCTCTGGTTTCCTACATAAAACTATTCATCATTGTCTCCCAGCTAGAACTCTGTTGGGGTTGAGAATTTGCCTGCTAAGGTGGTTATTATTGATGAGACTAAAATTGGCAGTTATTATGATTATTCTGTTGGAAACCGCCCTGAGAATTATTGTTGAAATTCTGAGATCTCTGAGTTTGGTCCTCCACCCAAAATTTGGGTGATTTCTCCACCCCTGATTGTAGGTTTTAGAGTATGGATCGTTATTGGGGTTTCTAGGACCACTTCCCATGTAATTGACCTGTTCAGATGAAGATTGAGCATAATTATAATTCTCATTTTGCATAAAATTACCTGTCATGTCATAATGGACCTCTTGAGGTGGATTTTGGGTATTAACAGCTGAAACTTGCATTCCACTCAACTATTGAGTAATTAGATTTCTTTGCTGAGACAAAAGCTTGTTTTGAGTAAGAAGAGCATTAACAGCTTCCACATCCAAAATGCCTCTCTTCTGAGGGGTCTCAGAGTTCACAGGATTCCTGTTAGAAGCGTATAAGAATTGGTTGTTAGCAACCAACTCAATGAGCTCAGTGGTCTCCTCTGGCGTCTTCTTCATGTGTAATGAACCTCCTACAAAATGATCTAAATTCATCTTGGACATTTCGCCTAAGCCCTCATAAAAGATATCCAGCTGAGTGATGAGTTCATATTTAACGATGTATTTTAGCTTGAATTGGATGGATTTCATCATATAAACTCACACTTATTCATTAAAATAGCATACTTTTTTGTGTTTGATCCCTAAATTGAACCTAAATGTGAAAACATGTATTTTTGTGCTTAAATTGAGCAATTTAATCCCACTTTTATTCCATTCTATGCCGTGATATATTTGTTGAGTGATTTTTAGGTCCTAGAGGCAAGAATGGATATGCAAAAGTGGAAGGAATCATGTACAAAGGGAGAAAATATGAAGAAAACAAGGAGGAAGCACACAGCCATGCGTGTGTGCGCACAACTACTTGTGCGTACGCACAAGTGGAAATTGGGCGAAGTGTGCGGATGCACATGTCTGTGCGTCTGCACAGGTATCAGCGCATACCTCCATTAAAAAATCACGTGCTGCACGGTTTTTGGGGTCTCTAGGCCCATTTCTGAAGTGCTGAAAGCTTGTTTGAGAGGCTATAGTAAGAGCATGTCAACACATAACAAAATAGAGCCATCTTAGAATAGAAAAAAAAAACACATAGTAGGAGTAGGAGTAGTGTAGTTTAGTTTTCTTTATTTTCTCTCCTAGGGTTTTCAATTCCATCTCCATTGTAGTATTTTATAGTTGATTTCGGCTTTGGATTTTGCTATATCATTGTAAGCATTTCCTTCATCTTTTCTTTTGTTGCACTATTTTGTCCTACACTTTCCTCTATTTGAAGTTATTTTTATAGTTTTGCAATTTTGAGTCTTGTTAATGAATTTGATGTTTGATGCTTATTTTATGTTTGCTTGAGTTGCTTATGTTGATTTTGAGCATTAGTGGTTCATAGCTTTTATCATTTTTCTAATTTTGCCATGTTTTATGATTATGCCTATTAGGTGTTTCATGAAATGCCAATTTTGATTATGGGATAATTTCCACCCCTTGACTTGGGAAAAATGAGTTTATGTATTACTAGAGCCATAATGTTCAACATTTAGTGATAATTCTTAGGTTGTTAGTTGTTATTGTTTTCACTAACGCTAGCTTTCTACTAATTAATTTGGTAAGTTAGTTAGGAATTGTGGATTAATAACAATTATGCTCACTTAACTTATCCTTCGATATTAAGGGTTGACATGGTGAGATTAATCCATCATAATTATCATAGTTGTGGTTATGGCAAGGAAGGGATTCCATGACTCATCCCAAGTTAAGGTTTCATTTATGTTTTAAACCACTTTTCCATCAATTTTGAGTCTTACTTGTTTATATTACATTCATAGTTCTTTAATTCCTTCACTAGTTTATTAATTGCAATATTGCCTTGTTCTTTTATCTCTTTATTTGTTTGCTTCAAACATTGAAAACCCCTTGCTTCTCACAACCAAAATTGTATGCACTTGTTGGCACTAGTTCCTAGGAGAACGACCCGGGAGCTCAATACTCTCGGTTTATATTTGCTTTGAATTATGACAATCTTTAGAATGATAATTTGACTATTGGCCAATTGTTGGTTTGGAGCTATACTTGCAATGAAAGATCTATTTGGAGAAAATCCTAACCTACAATTTGGTCAGTATCAAATTTTGGCGCCGTTGCTGGGGAGCTAGCGTCATGAGTGCTTTATTTTGGTTGTTGTAAATATGTGAATAGTGTGAATAGATACTTTTTGGTTGTTTGCTTGTTTTTTCTATTAATTAGGATTTTGTTTCTTTTGTTACTTAATGTCTTTGGTTTTTATTTTCTATTTTCTCTATCAGTTATCACTCTCTTGGTTTGGAGTTTGGTTGTGATTATTTTGTAGGACTTGAAAACCTCAATTATGGATTGCATCATGGGATTGGAGCATCAATTTTGGAAGGAGCAATCTCCTCTATACTATAATGAGCCATATCCTCCACATTATGCATACCCAAACCAAGGATATGGTGGATTTCATCTTGATTATACACCTCCACCACCATATGCCTTTGAGCCATACTCCCAACATAACCATCAATCACTATATTTTCAAACACCACACCAATACCACCATCCACCTTCTTACATACCACCTCTAAACACTTGCCAACATGAGTCACCTCTCACATATACAACCTTTCTCCCAAATTATGAATCTCAATTTTCACCCCAATGTGAAGATTTCCCACTCTTGACTCAAGACCAACAAGACCTTCAAGCCTTTCTCCAAGAGCAAGAAGGATTCCGAAGCACACAAAGGCAATTCATGGCTACTATAGCCGAAGCGGTGAACCGCTTGGTTCTACTACGCTCATCTGATCAAGGCACTCCTCTTGAAGAGTGTGAAGGAGCAATGGAAGGGTGTAGTGAAGAGAAGAGTATGGAGCCACAAGGGAAAGAAGAAGAGATAGAGCATGAATTGGAACAAGAGGGAGAAAGTGGAGTATTGGAATTGGAGGAGAAAAATAGAGAATTGAGGGAGATTGATCAAGATGAGGATTCTATCATTGATGATTTTTTGTCCTCCTTGATCAATCCCGTAAATGATCCTAATGAGCCTCTTCCCATTGGGTTTGAGAGAGACATGGAGGTAGACTTCTCACAACCTCTGTGTTATGATTTGAGCAATGGGGAAGAGGAAGTTGGTGAGGAAACAATTCCGATCAAAGAGCACATTGAGTGGGTGGCAATTTCATCTATGAGCTTCAATGGCCCCCATCAATATGCTATCTTGGAGACGGATTACCAACTCAAGGTCCTTCTTGGGTTGGTGCATGGTGGAGGAAAGAATGTTGGTTGCCAATTGAATCCAAGGTTTTTCAAGAAGAACAATTCAAGAATTGGAGTTCAAGAATGGTGTGAAGCACAATTGAGTGATTTTTGGAAAATGTTGGGTTGTTACAAGGGTCAATTAGGAGCTTATCCATCCAGCTTGAAGAATAGAAATCAACAAGAAGGTGACCGAATACCTAGAATATGGGATCCCGGAGGAGCCTCAAAGTGCAAGCTTGGATGGAGATTCAAAGAGGAGTGGAAACACAAGCCACCCTAACAAGAGTCTCCTCAAAAAGTCTAACTTAGGACTATAAACCAAAGTGCTAGATAGGAGACACCCCATCATGGTAACATCTTTCTTACCCTTTCTCTTTGCTTATAGTCCTAGTTTCTTGCATGTTTTCTTGTCTTAGTTAGCTTAGGATTAGTTTAAATTTGAGTTTATATAGGTTGAATTGCAAATGGATCATGATTTTGTGATGTTTTGAATGTTTTGTGGTTGAAATGTTGATTGAGCTAAGGCATAACACCTTAAAAATGAAAGAAAATTTTTTGCAAAACAGGGCATCTGTGTGTACGCACGCTGTTGTGCGTGCGCACACAACTGTGAGTTTCACGACCTGTGCGAGCGCACAAGCCTGTGCACCCGCACACTCTTTGTATTGCCCTCTGTTTGCAGCGCCAACACAGTCTGTGCATGGGCGCGCCCTTGTTTTCCTTGGTCTATACATGTGCACCATCATGTGCGTACGCACGCATGTTCCTTATTGATGCCAGGGCATCTTGGCTAGTTTTACTAGCCATTTTTTGTATGCTTTAGGTTGGTTTCATGAATTTTCTTAGAAAATAAGCAAGTAATTGGTAGAAAATGCATTCATACCATGATTCAAGCAAACATTGTGAATTTTGAATGATTTCATGAGAATTATGCATGAATTGAATGATAAAATGGATGATGCATAATCTCATGATTAAGAGCAAGACTTTGATGTACTTTGTTGATTGATTTCAGGCAACAAGAAGTAGAGAAGACCCACGTTAGTAGCTACGTTAGTGCCACTAACGTGGCTATTAACGTGGAAGGAAGGAAAGTTTGGAATGTTAGTGGCAACGTTAACACTACTAACTTGAGCGAAGGGCAAGGAGACCCACGTTAGGGGCCCCGTCAGTGCCACTAACGTGGGCACTAACGTGGAAGAGAGGAGAAGCCCCAATGCTAGTGGGAACGTTAATGGCATTAACTTTGAAGAAGGAGAGCATGGAAAGTTAGTGGCAACGTTAATGCCACTAACTTTAGCAAAGCAAAGGAAGACCCACGTTAATGGCCACGTTAACACCACTAACGTGAACCATTAACGTGGAGAAAGGAGGCAGATTTGAAGTTAGTGGCAACGTTAACGCCAATAACTTTGGCGACGCAAAGAAGGCCTACATTCGTGACCACGTTAGTGCCACTAACGTGGGCAAAATCTCACCCGGCAGCCTAACCATACTTTTTTCAAACAAGAATAACTTGAGCCACAAAACTCCAAATGAGGTGATTCTAGTGGCCTTGGAAAGTAGGATTCCAGAGCTTTCCAAGCACATATGGCACTACATGGTGGAGACTAAATTTGAGGTAGAAAATCTGTCCCAAAAGTGCAGAGATAAACATGGTATCAACCTGTAGTAAGGCCAGCTGACCTCTTTACCTTCCAAGAAGCGTAACTCGAACTGTAGAGCTCCAAATGATATGCTTCCAAAAGCGTTAGAAAGTAGACATCCAGGAATTTTCAACAATATATAATAATATTGGGTGGACATTAAGTTTGAGCTCTAGAACTTGGCAATATTAATCCCCTAAACGCTGACGTTATTGTGGCTAACGTTGCTGACAACGCCAGCGATTATGCTAGCGATCTTGTCCACTTCAAAGGAGCATAACTTGAGTTACAGAGGTCCAATTGAGGTAAATTCAGTTGCTTTAGAAAGCTGACATTCAGATCTTTCTAACGATATATAATACATAGTGGGCATGAAATTGGGGCACAAACAATAGGCATCTTTTAAGCCCCAAAAACACCAACTGGGTAGCAAGTGTGACGTTAGCCACACTAACTTCAGCACTAACGCCGCACTTGTAGCGTTAGTATGGCTAACAGTGGCACTAACGATTAGCACCTGGACCTCAACTTGATTCATTTCTCTTTTAAGGACTACCCAATCTCAAGCAAGGAAGCCCACAAGTGTCAACCAATCAAGGCTACAAGAAGCATCTAGAATAGGAATTTTTATTTAATTGTAATTTGCTTTTAATTTCATTTTATTTTGTAATTTAGGAGAGCCTATATAAAGGCCTTAGTTTTAACATTCAATTCATTCGAGATTGGAGAGAGGATTCTGGGGTGGCTGGACACACCAGAGAAGAGGGGTCTTCGGACTCACCTCCCCCTACACTCTTCTTCCTTTTCTCTTTTTTTTTTCTTTTCTTAGTAGTAGTTTAATTCCAGTTTTGCAGTTTTTATTTATGAACTTTGAAGTTTCAGTTTTAATTTTAATCTTCATCTTTATTTTTCTACACTTTCTTTCTTTTCTGTTTTGATAGAGTAATGAACAACTAACTCTTTTCATTGGGTTAGAGAGCTCTGTTGTAATTTGATGGATCAATTGTAATTTTCATTCTTTTTCCTCTTTTTTTTCTCTTGATCTTACTAGAAAGCTTTCGGTCTTCATTCAAGCATTCAATTTTCTTGGAAGAGAAATTGAATGTACTTGGGTTTTTGTGATAGGCTTGGAAGAGAAATCACAGAAACTATGCTAGAAATGCTTTCTCACATTGGATTAGGTTGGGGTTGGATGGATATCGTGACATGTAATCCTCCGAAAGACCATTCCATCTTCCAATGCGACATTATTGATGAGACCATAGCTGCAGTTCACCAAGAAGAGGTGGAAGAGAGGCACATGGAGCAAGGTCCAAGTGTGGGGAAACCATCTGAACACAATGAGGACATCCTACCATCATCACTGGCTCCAGAAGATCCAGTGCCCAGCCAGAGCAGAAATTGAAGCTAAAGCCCCTTCCACCCCACCTCAAGTATGCTTACCTTGAGGATAATCAGAAGCTCCCAGTTATCATTGCAAGGGAACTCACTTCCCAACAAGAGGAGCAACTGCTTAGTGTGCTAAGAAGACACAAGAAGGCTATTGGGTGGAGCTTGGCAGATATAGTAGGCATTAACCCTCAAGTTTGTGAGCACCGAATATTTTTAGAAGAGAGAGCAAGGCCTGTCCGTCAACCCCAAAGAAGACTGAATCCCACCATCTTGGAGGTTGTCAAGAAAGAAGTGACCAGACTGCTGGAAGCTGATATCATCTATCCAATCTCGGATAGTGAATGGGTCAGCCCAGTACAAGTGATGCCCAAGAAATCTGGAGTCACAACAGTAAAGAATGAGCAAGGAGAGCTCATAGCAACTAGAGTACAGAATTCCTGGAGGGTGTGCATTGACTACAGGCGCCTCAACTAGGCCACTCGTAAGGATCACTACCCCCCCACCATTCATTGATCAAATACTGGATTGCCTGTCAGGTAAATCATATTACTGCTTTTTAGATGGTTACTGATGAGCGGATAATTTATACGCTTTTTGGCATTATTTTTAGGTAGTTTTTAGTATGATCTAGTTACTTTTAGGGGTGTTTTCATTAGTTTTTATTCTAAATTCATATTTCTGGACTTTACTATGAATTTGTGTGTTTTTCTGTGATTTCAGGTATTTTCTGGCTGAAATTGAGGGACCTGAGCAAAACTCTGATAGGAGGCTGACAAAGGACTGCTGATGTTGTTGGAATCTGACCTCCCTGAACTCAAAATGGATTTTCTGGAGCTACAGAACTCCAAATGGCGCGCTCTCAATGGCGTTGAAAATTAGACATCCAGAGATTTCCATCAATATATAATAGTTCATACTTTATTCGTAATTAGATGACGTAAACTGGCGCTCAACGCCAGTTCCATGCTGCATTCTGGAGTCAAACGCCAGAAACACGTCACGAACCAGAGTTGAACGCCCGAAACACGTTACAACTTGGCGTTCAACTCCAAGAGAAGCCTCAGCTAGTGGATAGATCAAGCTCAGCCTAAGCACACACCAAGTGGACCGCGGAAGTGAATTTATGCATCAATTACTTACTTCTGTAAACCCTAGTAGCTAGTTTAGTATAAATAGAACTTTTTACTAGTTTATTAGATGTCTTTGACTATCTAGTCTTTTGACCACTTATCGGGTCCTTCTCCTTTATTTTTGAATTCACATCATACTTTGGGGGCTGGCCATTCAGCCATGCCTAGACCTTCATTACTTATGTATTTTCAACGGTGGAGTTTCTACACACCATAGATTAAGGGTGTGGAGCTCTGCTGTACCTCAAGTTTTAATGCAATCACTACTATTTTCTATTCAATTCGACTTATTCTTATTCTAAGATATTCGTTGTACTTCAACATGATGAATGTGATGATCCATGACACTCATCATCATTCTCACCTATGAACGCGTGACTGACAACCACTTCAGTTCTACCTTAGACTGGGCGCATATCTCTTGGATTCCTTAATCAGAATCTTCGTGGTATAAGATAGAATTGATGGCGGCATTCATGGGAATCTGGAAAGTCTAACCTTGTCTGTGGTATTCCGAGTAGGATTCCGGAATTGAATGACTGTGACGAGCTTCAAACTCACGATTGCTGGGCGTGATGACAAACGCAACAGAATCAAGGGATTCTATTCCAACATGATCGAGAACCGACAGATGATTAGCCGTGCTGTGACAGAGCATTTGGACCATTTTCACTGAGAGGATGGGATGTAGCCATTGACAACGGTGATGCCCTACATACAGCTTGCCATAGAAAGGAGTGACAAAGATTGGATAAAAGCAGTAGGAAAGCAGAGATTTGGAAGGAACACAGCACCTCCATACACTTATCTGAAATTCCCATCATTGAATTACATGAGTAACTCTATCTTTATTTTTTGTTTAATTTTATTATTATTATTCGAAAATCCAATAATCTCTTAATATAGTTGAATCCGCCTGACTGGGATTTACAAGATGACCATAGCTTGCTTCATACCAACAATCTCTGTGGGATCGACCCTTACTCACGTAAGGTATTACTTGGACGACCCAGTACACTTGCTGGTTAGTTGTGCGGAGTTGTGACAAAGTGTGATTCATGTTTAAGAGCACCAAGTCTTTGGAACCATTGTTGATGATCACAATTTCGTCCACCAGTTACACAGGCTATTGTCAGATTCATATAGTTCCTGAAGATCAGAAAAAGACTACTTTTACATGTCCATTTGGAACATATGCTTATAAGAGGATGCCTTTTGGCTTGTGCAATGCACCAGCTACTTTCCAAAGGTGCATGATGAGTCTTTTCTCTGATCTTATTGAGAGTTGTATGGAAGTCTTCATGGATGATTTTAGCGTATACGATGATTCCTTTAGCCTTTGCTTGGATAGTTTATCTAGAGTATTAGACAGGTGTGTTAGCTCAAACCTTGTTTTGAATGTTCAAAAGTGTCATTTTTTGGTCAAACAAGGTATTGTTCTAGGACATGTTGTCTCTAATACTGGTATTTCTGTAGATCCAGCAAAGGTAGATGTTATTTCTAGTTTACCTTACCCCTCCTCCGTGAGGGAAGTCCGTTCGTTCCTTGGCCATGCAAGTTTCTACCAGAGATTCATCAAGGACTTTAGTAAGGTAGCTTTACCATTATCTAGACTGCTACAGAAAGATGCCGAATTCGAGCTGAGTGAGGACTGCATGGAAGCGTTTGATAAGTTGAAGATCGCCTTGACTCAAGCTCCAATTGTGAGAGGACTAGACTGGAGCTAGCCCTTTGAGATTATGTGTGATGCCTCCAACCATGCTGTAGGAGCGGCGCTGGCCCAGCGCGTAGGTAAGGATCCTTTTGTAATTGCATATGCTTCAAAAACCTTAGACGCTACCCAGTCCAATTACACTATCACTGAAAAAGAGCTTTTGGCTATTGTTTTTGCTCTGGATAAATTCCGAGCTTATTTACTTGGTACTAAGGTGGTAGTGTACTCAGACCATGCAGCTCTAAAATATTGATTAGCTAAAAAAGAGTCCAAACTAAGGCTAATATGTTGGATACTGCTGCTGCAAGAATTTGATTTAGAAATTAAGGATAGGAGTGATTCTCAAAATTTAGTGGCGGACCACTTGAGTCACCTTGAGCACATTAAGGATGACTCCACTCCTATTAATGATGCTTTTCCATTTGATAGCTTGCATGCAGTATCTGAAGTAGTTCCTTGGTATGCGCCTATAGCTAATTATCTAGTTAGTCATACCTTCCCTCCTAATTTTACTAAGCATCAGAAGGACAAGCTGAAAAGCGAGTCCAAATATTATATATGGGATGATCCATATTTATGGAGGTATGGTGCTGACCAGGTAATTAGAAGGTGTGTGCCTCAATCAGAATTCTAGTTCATTCTAGAGGCCTGCCACTCCTCTGAGAGTGGTGAAAATTTTGGCTCGCAAAGAATAGCTAGAAAAATTTTAGACTGTGGGTTCTGGTGGCCTACTCTTTTTAGAGATGCTGCTGCTTTCTATAAATCTTGTTCTCCATGCCAAAGATTTGGTAATATATCCAAGAGGGATGAGATGCCTCAACAGCTTATGCTGTTCTGTGGGATTTTTGATGTCTGGGGCATTGACTTCATGGGTCCGTTTCCAAACTCTAGCGATTTCTTATATATATTGTTAGCTGTAGATTATGTTTCTAAATGGGTGGAAGCAATTCCTACATATACTAATGATCCTAACACTGTTGTCTCTTTTGTTAGAACCCATATTATTTTTTGCTTTGGATCACCACGAGCAATTGTGAGTGATCAAGGCACTCACTTTTGTAACAGTAGATTAATAGGCCTACTGAAGAAACATGGCATCCTTCACAAGATAGCAATAGCTTACCATCCCCAGACCAATGGGCAAGCCGAGGTATCTAACAGAGAGATAAAGTGCATACTGCAGAAGATAGTCAAGCCTCATAGGAAGGACTAGAGCACTTGGCTACAAGATGCGCTTTGGGCATATCGGACAGTGTACAAGACACCAATCGGGATGAGCCACTTCCGCCTAGTTTATGGGAAGGCTTGTCACCTCCCAGTTGAGGTAGAGCACAAAGCTTTTTGGGTGGTAAAAGAATGCAACATAGGATTTGGGAAAGTTGAAGCCGAAAGGAAGCTGTAACTACAAGAATTAAAGAACCTTCGCCTAGAGGCTTATAAGAGCTCCAGGCTGTACAAGGAGAAAGTGAAGGCTGTGCATGATATGCACATCAAGAGAAGAGAGTTCCAACCTGGGGACTTAGTCCTCCTTTACAACTCCAGATTGAGGCTCATGCCAGGCAAGTTGAGATCAAGATGGGAAGGTCCCTATAGAGTAGAGAAGGCAGAGCCATACGGAGTCTTTCACTTGAGTCATCCTTCAAGCTCCGAACTCATCAAGGTCAATGGACATCGCTTAAAGCTATATCATGGTAAGAAGATGAAGAAAAACAAGGAGCTACAGATCTTCCTCTTGGAGGATCCACCAACAGCAAAAGACTGAGCTAGTGGACCATCCAACTTAAGGACGTTAAAGAAATGTGCTAGGTGGGAGACAACCCACCATGGTATGATCATTCTTTTATTTCTTTTTAGCTTTATTTAGTGACTCTTCTCATTATGTCTGCATATAGTTTGCATTTGCATCTACATAATCATTAAAAAAAAGAGAAGTGGCAGAAAGTTGTGTGGGAGCAGTGCAGAAAGTATGCCAATCGCACAAGCATCATCACGAGTACGCGTACTCCATGCGTACACGTCACTTTGGATTTTGGGAACTTCACGCGTATGCGTCAATGACGCGCACGCGTAACCCTGAAAAATCGACGTAAAAGGTGTATTGGCCGAAAGTCATGCTGGCTTGGTGCTGGCACTGTGCTAGAAGCACAAAACCACCCGCGCATATGCGTATCTGACGCGTGCGCGTCGTTCTCAATTTATGAGCGATCACGTGTGCGCATGCCTGACGCGCACGTGTCGTATGCAATTTTGGCTCACAACGCAGAATGAACAGAGAGTGGTGTTGGCTTGGGACTGGAATTGTGCTCGCAGCACAATCATCATCATGCGTATGCGTGCTAGACGCGTACGCATCACCTCCCCTTTGCGCGACCCACGCGTACGCGTGCCATACATGTACGCGTCGTACGCGAAACACCATTAGAAACCTGCGCCGCCACTTTCCATATCTTTTCTTTTCAAATCGTAATTTCTTTCTTTTTCCTTCTTCTTTCTTCTCCATTCTTCTTCTTCTTCTTCCTCTTTCCTTACTCTTTTCTTCTTCTTTTCTCTTCCATCATATTTTCTCGATGTCACATTCTCTATCATCTCTCTCTTTATCACCTTCTTCTCAAGGTTCTTTCTTTCTATTTTCCCTCTCTTCTTCTTCTTAATCATTTATTTTGCATTATTTTACTTGGTGTTAGAAATATAATTGGATAATCATTCTCTTCTATAATTGCTTGTGGATTATTTAGGAGTTATTTGACAATCAATATTGATTATTTTTGGGTTGCTTGCATGTTCAGATTTAATTCTTTCCTTATCATATTAAACATGCATACCAAGTGTTTGTGAAATAACCCATATGGCATTGTGCATTCTAGAAATATTCTAGTCTTCTACTCTAATGCTTGTTTTTCACAAAATCCTTATAATATTTTATTAACTTAATATAATTGTCAATACAAACGTGATTGTTAGTTTGTTACGAGTGATAATACATTTTTCGCAATTAATACTTGATCTATGCTACTCATGCCTTTGCCGGTATACCAATAAACAGCTTGCATTTAATTGCCTTCATCTTTCTTGCTATATTTCCATTGATGTCCTAATTATATGAAGTCGCGACCATGTGTTAATGACATCCTTCTTTACCTCGGCAAGATCATCACTTGTACGGCCTCTTCCTTGCTCTAACCCTTGGACTTACATGTACCTTTCTTTTTCTCTTTCGGAATGGCCACCAAGAAGGAAAAAGAGAAAGCCACTACTAAACCACTGGCAATGAGAGGAACAAAAAGAGCATTGGTGGTAGAATCGCCCTCAACATCAGTCAAGCCTTCAACAAAGCGGGTCAAGAGGATCATTAAGATTGAGGAAACCGAGAAAGCCTTTCCAGCAAGGGACACTGCGCGGTTCACTAGCCGCTACTGTGAGCAGATGTTCTCTATTCTGGCTGCAAGGAACTACAACAATGAGCACCTTCTTATCCTCCCCACCAACATTGTTGATTTGGTGGAGTCCCGCATTGACAGGAGACAATGGGGTTTCTTACGGAGACAACCACGGCAGGTTAATCACTCATGGGTAGTTGAATTCTACTCCAATTTTCACATACCAACCCTGCAGTCTGTCTATGTCCGTCAGAAGTAGGTCCCCATATCTGAAGGGGCCATTCAGCGAGCTTTAGATCTTCTCCCTGCTCCAGAAGGATTGGACGCATATCAAGAAGCCTATTTCAAGCGCCAGAGATTTCAATTTGACTGGGAAGACGTTCTCAGAATTATAGCACTACCTGGTAGCAAATGGATCTACGGTTACCACAGATCCCGACCTAAGAGCATATTGGCTTCCGTACTTACCTTGGAGGCTCGAGTGTGGGCCCTAATCATGTCCCACTATGTCTTCCCGAGTACTCACGAATCCTCCTTCACTACATACATGGTTGTTCTCATCTGGTGTATCCTCACAGACCAGCCTTTCAACTTACCAAAGACACATCCGGCAAGCCATGGGACACGTGTAGATTATGGGCAATCTACCTTTTCCTGCTTTGGTTTCATATCTCGTTTCAGTCGCCGGAGTCTCCTACAGAGTTGGGGACACCAAAGCCATAATTCCTCGGGAAGATCAGTATGTCCCAAATGGGAAATACCTCAGACCTCCAGCAATCACCACCAACCGAAATGAAGCCCTGGCCAGAGATATCCCTTCGCCTTCCACATCCCAAGCACCTTCAACAAATCAGCTGCTCCTTCAGATACTTCAGAGGTTGGACCGACAAGACCGGCAGATGGACAGCCTGGAGCGCTGTAACAAGCGCCGATTCACATACCTCAAGAAGCTGATTGTTGGAGACCACCCACCTAAAGAAGACCCAAACACTCCGGACTCCACTTCACCTACCAGCACCGGGAGCCATGACAACTCCGACTGTGGAGATGCTGTTACCAGCCCACCTTTGTTCCTGACTGATGGCACCGAGGACAGTGCCAAGCTTTAACTGTGGGGAGGTCGGTCAATACCTGACTTCCGGAGGTAATCGTTCTTTCTCAACACCAATAAGTTATTTTTCTCTTTTTCTTCTATTAGATAGGATAGACTGCATAGTAATAAGTGTTTGCATATATGTTCTTCTTGGTTGAAAAATAATAAGATTCTTTCCAAGGATCCTATTTTTGAAAATTTCACTAATTCAAACCAAAATCCTATGTCAAACTTGTTTGAAGACTATAATTTGGAACATGGTTTAGAGCTAGAACACACAACCCAGAAAGATGTTGAACCTAATTGTATGGTTACATTATTTAACTATTATTTTTATTCTTGTGTGTTTTCTCTTCTCTATGATTGCAATATATGGTTTGTTCCATTCTATATGTCCATTGTTTAATGTATGCATGCATATGTATGATTGAGGTCATCATTTGTTATTAGCTCACTATCCTAAATGGCCTACCATTCTAATTACCATTGTTTGCCACTTTGAGCCTATATATTCCCTTTGTTCTTTATATTACCGCATCACTAGCCTTAAGCGGAAAAACAAGTAATTACCCCAATTGAATCTTTGGTTAGCTTAATATAGAAATTGTGTGCCAATTAAGTGTGGGAAACTATGGGGAGTTGGGTTAATAAGGATGTGTATTGGTTAATTAATAAATATTAAAAGTCTGAATGCTACTCAGGTGAAATTATGAAAACCAAATGCATTGATGTTATAATGCTCCCTCTCAAAAAAAATATTTATGTCTCAGTTAATTTTAGGGAAATGGAAGCACCCCAATGATAAGTTTAATAAAAAGATCAATGCATATGAGGTGAAATAAAAGAACATTTAAATGCATGAGTAGGTGCAACATACAAAGTGAGATTATGGGTATTTAGGCATGATTTTAGAAGCATAGGGAGTGTGTGTGTGTGTGTTAGGTGAGAACTTAGGATAATCAATGATTCAATTTTCAGCTCACTTGGCCATACATGTACCCTCATCCTTACCTAAGCCCCATTACAACCTTAAGAAAGACCTCATGATGTTTGCATGTGTGCATTAGATATTTGTTGATTGGTTAGATGAAGAACAAGGTTCTAGAAAGCATGAATGGAGGAGACTAGAGTGGATTACTCTATACACCTGAGTGACTAGAGTGCATATACGCTCATGGTGAGGGTTCGAGCTTGACTCTATGTTCCCGGCTTTCATGAGCTATCTCCTTACAAGTTTACTCGTCTCTTATTGTGTGATTTGGATTAGTGGAATTTGATTTCTGTTTGTCTTGGAGGACTTGTTTATTTTCTTAACCAAGTAGGCATAGACATTTCATCATATAATTGCATTCATATGTATAGGTTGCATTGTATTGCATGAGTCCTATTGTCCCTATTCATTATTTTTTATTTCCATGAGCTTAGCTTGAGGACATGCTAATGTGTAAGTGTGGGGAGGTTGATAAATCGCTATTTTACGGTTTATCTTGTGCTCAATTGAATAGTTTTGATCAGATTAAACCCACATTTATCCATCTAATTATGATGTTATACCTTTGCCTTCCTGATCTAATACTATGATTGAAAACCTGCTTCCTAAGCCCTTAAATTGTTAGATTATAATCCCTCTTTATACCATTCGATGTCATGATCTGTGTGTTCAGTGTTTTTAGGCTTCATATGGCAAGAATGGCTGGGAAAATGGAAAGGAAGCTTGCAAAAATGGGAGGAATACAAAGAAACAATAAAGCTGACCAGCGAGACTCGACGCGCACGGATGGCTCACGCGTGCGTGCGATCTAAAGCATTCCATGGCAACGCGTATGCGTGATTAGCGTAGAATACAAGGGATGCATACGTGTGACTGATGCGTACGCGTGACAAGGAGTTTTGACAAATGACGCGCACGCGTGACCTACGCGTACGCCTGACATGCGCGACGTACAGCAGTTGCAGAAAAATGCTGGGGGCGATTTCGGGCCAGTTTTAGACCCAGTTTTCGGTCCAGAAACGCATACTAGAGCCAGGGAACAGCAAAGACTCAAGACACATTCTCATTACGCATAGTTTTTAGTTTTATTTTTGAATCTAGAGAGAGAATTCTACTACTTCCTCTAGGTTTTCTTCACATTCATAGTTCTTGAAATTTTTTTGCTTTTTGCTTTTGCTTGGGATATTGAGAAGAGTCATTACCTCCGTTGAAGCTTCACTATTCTAGTTTGTTTCCCTATTCCTTTACTCTTTTTATTGCCCATCAACCCTGTTTGGATAAGTATGTTTATGATTTTAGGATTTATTAACGCAAAGAACTATTTTTACTTTTAATTAATTTTTAGTTATTATTTATCATGTCTCACTTTTATTCTCTTCTTAATATTGTGAAAGTTATATTCATGTTAATGGAGTAGTTTCCTAACTTGATTGGGAGTTAATTAAGAGGAGAACCTTGAGTTGAATTACTCAAGTGTTAATCTTAATTGGAAGTTGTTGGCTGACTCTCTAGTCTCCGACTCTAATCCTTTCTTAGGGAAGGATTAGGACGCGATCGATAGGGTTAGTAGGTTAGTTACTTGACTTTCCCTTCTTATATAAGGGATGACCAAGTAGAATAACAACCTTTTATTATTACACTTGGGAAAATTCAACAAGGATAGAACTTCCAATTAATCACTATTATTTATTTTTCTGTTCCTCAAACTCAAAAATTTCTTGGAAAACCTCTAACCAATAAGTTGCACCCTTTTGTCAACTCGTTGGGAGACGACCTAGGACTCATACTCCCAGTATTTTTATTCTAAAATAGTGACAACCCCTTTTAAATTGATAAGTGGATTTTAGTCGGTTAAGAACTGTACTTGCAACGCTGTTTTCTCTATAAATTATTGATCGGCCAATTTCCGCCACGTCAGTAGTCTTCAAGCTGGTGCTGAACTTGGAGATCTTCAAGTTTAGCGTGGGATAGGCAGAGTGAATTCTCCTTGGGATTTCTTCATTGGCGCCAAACTTGAAGAACTTCAAGTTCGGCGTGGAGGAGGCAGCGTGTCTTTCTTGGAATTTTTTATTTGACGCCGAACTTGAATAAACTCAAGTTCGGCATGGGAGTGGCAACAAGTTCTCCTTTGCCTGTCCTTGTCTCCAACTCTGTCAAATTCGTCTATAACACTACCTGAAATAAACAGAATTGCACGAAACTCAAAGTAGCATCCATAGTGCTAAAATATGTTAAATCTTGATCAAACATTAGTAATTCAAGTGCAAATTCACTAGAAAAAGATAGAGAAGATGCTCATGCATCAGGTGACGCTTACGCATCACCTGTACTTTCTACATTCCACACGTACGTGTGGACAATGCTCATGCGTTGCTTCCCCCTCCTGCTTTCCGTGCACACGCGTCGCCGATGCGCGCGCGTCACCCTGCGCCCTGTTTTTGTTTTGTCCCTTTCTTCCTCTTTCTTCTTCTTCTTTCCTTCCTCTTTCTTTTTACCTTTCTTCTTCTCTCTTCTTCCTTTCTTACTTTCTTCTTCTCCCTCTCTTCATAATTCCATTTCTCATTTTTCTTATTTTTCATTTTCTTTTGTATGTTGTATTTGCATACTTTAATTTATTGCATTTTAATTTTGTCTTTGTAGCTTGTTCTTATTTTCTTTTCTAAATTTTTTATTTTAACATTGGTGTTGAATTCTTATACTCAATTTTTGAGAATTTCTTGCATTATTTTGGTGCTTCATGACTCGTTTAGCATATTAGTGCTTTAGTCCTTCCTAACTCATTATTCTTTGTTTTTGTACCTCATTATCATTGAGTTAGGATAGGACCAAATGCTCTCATGCTTATCACTAATCTTGTTTGTGTCAATTCTTGCTTGAACTTGATGCTTCCGAGTGCTCTTCATGCTTTGACTTTACTCTTGCATCAAGTAGTAGTTGATATGCCCTTTTCTTATATTGCTTTCTCACTTACATATGTAGCTACCATGTAGTTGACAATTCCACTCTTATTTGGCATTAGCCCATGCCTATCTTCTATTTGCTTTGATATCTTCCCTCGTAGGCTTTATTTTCTTTCTTTTTCTTTCCTTTTAGGCTGGCCACCAAAAGAAGGGGAATGGAAAAGCTTCAAAATGGGGCAACAAACAAGTTCATCCGCACAATTTTTTGAAGAATCTCATCAGTTGTAGCAACCCATCCACCTTGCTCTTCTTTGCATGCACCGAGGATGGTGTAAATTTCTAAGTGTGGAGAGGTTTGAGGACCGACCTCCGTGGGTAACCACTTTCTTTTCTAACACCAATTCTTAATTTTCTTTGTTAGATAGTTATTGCATTGCATGATAGGTTACATATTAGTTAGAATTTGTACATATTTTACCACTTCTTTTATGTTAGGACTACTTGGTTAGGGTGATGATTTCTTTTCCAAGAAAACTATTTTAGGGCACCCTACCAATTTGAAAAAAAAAATTTTGTGAACTTGCTTGAAGAATTTATTTTGGAACATGGTTTTTGAGCTAAGAACACACAAGCTTGTGAGTTTTAGGCCCAATTGCGTGGTTACATCATATAACCACTTATTTTCATTCTTATGTCTGATTATTCTCTTTTTGTGATTGTAATCTTTGATTTGTTTGATTCTTTATGTCCATTATTCCATGTATGAATGCATTTATATGATTGAGGTCATCATTTCATTTAGCTCACTTACCCAAATAGCCTACCTTTCATCAACCATTGTTAGCCAATTTTGAGCCTATTTTAATCCCTTTTGTTTCTTAATTTTAGCACATTACTACCCCTAAGTAAAAAATAATAAATGTCCCTTAATTTGGATCTTTGATTAGCTTAGGCTAGTGAGGGTGTGTATCATTTGGGTATGGGAAACTTGGGAACATTGGTTGAGGTAAAAGTGTTTTTGTATTTTTGTTGAAGATTTTGGAAATTGAGTACATGCTCGTGCATTAAATATGTAAAACCATATGCATTGATACGTTTGTATACACTTTAGTGAAGAGAAAAAATGATAAAGAAAAATAAAAAAAATATGATGAAGAAAAATAAAAAGAAAAAAATAATAAAATAGAAAAAGAAAAAAAGCAATAAAAGGAGACAAAAATGCCCCAAAGCAAAATAATAATAACAATGCATATGGAATGTGAATTAAAGAGAATGCATAAGTATGTGAAAAAAAGAAAGTGGGAATCATGGGTAGCTAGGTGATATATTAGAGTTGTATAGGTTGTTGTGTGTGTTTGGTGAGAGCTTAGGTTAACCAAAGATTCAAATTTCTAGCTCACTTAACCATATATATATCGTTACCTTGACCCTAGCCCCATTACAACCTATGAATAAGTCCTTATGATAAATGTATGCATGCATTGAATAATTGTTGATTGTTAGATAAAAAACAAATCTTGGAAAACATGATTAGAGGAGAATTGAGTGAATTAACCCTATACACTTGAGCGACTAGAGCGGATACACTTCCGGTGAGGGTTCGATGCTCAATTCCTTGTTCCGAACTTTCATGAGCTTTCTTCTTGCAAGTCTATTTGAACTTTATTTTTATATTTGAATTGGAGGTATTAATGAATCGTCATATGATCTTAGCCCTACATGTTCATATACGTTCTTGGAGAATTGATTTACTTTTAACCAAGTAGGTAGAATCATTTTGCATCTAGTTGCATGCATATAGATAGGTGCATATAGTTTGTTTACATTGAATAAATGTTCATAACCCTTTTTCTTGTCTTTCTTGGTTTAGCATGAAAACATGCTTAGTTTAAGTGTGGGAAGGTTTGATAAACCCCAATTTTGTGGTTTATCTTGTCCTTAATTTAGGGGATTTTATCATCTTTTCTCACATTTATTCAATGAAATAACATGATTTTGTGAATCTTTCCTAATTTGTGCTTAAGAGTAGAAACATGCTTTTAGGCCTTTAAATCACTAATTTTAATTCACTTTAATTCCATTCGATGTTTTGACATGTTTGTTAAGTGATTTCAGGATTAGAAGGCAAAGATTGGGTTGAAGGAATGGAGAAAAAGCATGCGAAAATGGAGAATTCATGAAGAAATGAGGATTTGCTGAACTCAAGGCCATGCACACGCATGAAAAGGAGATTTGCCAGCGGCGCGCACGCGTGATGTTGGTCACATGACTCACTTAAAGGCAAAACGCTGGGGGCAATTTCTGAGCAAAAGGAGGCCCAAATCCAACTCATTTCTGATGCTTTTGAACCCAAGGATGGCAAGAGAATGAGGGGAGAGCAATCATAGTTAGTTTTCATCATGTTGTAGGGTAGAATTCTAGAGAGAGAAGCTCTCCCTTCTCTCTAGAATTTAGGGTAGTTTAGATCAAATTCTCTTAGATCCAACTTTTAATTCTTGTTTTGATTTAGTTTTTCCTTTTAATTTCTTATTGTTACATCTTTATTCTTCTATTTTTACTTGTCATTTCCTTTATTTTGCTCTCTTTTATGTTCATGCACTCTTGTTGAATTTAATTTCCTTTTAGTGCAATTTTATATTTCTTTGTCTCTTGATGTTTACCTCACTTACTATTGTTGATTTCTTGTTTATGTTAGTTATGACTTCCTTTAATTCTTGCATTTTGTGATGTTTGCTTTTATCGTACACTAGGTGTTTGTTAAAATATTTTCACTAGTTTTAATGTAGTTTTTTTTACTCTTGGCCTAGGCTAAGAGAATTGGGTGACCTTGAGTCATTGAATCTCATTGATTTGGTGATTTGAGAACCCTTAGTGGTCAATTTGATAACCATTGACACTAGCCTACTACTAAGTCAATTGGTAGCTAGGCTAGGACTTATGGATTGATGTTCATCAAGCCTATTTGACGTACTTCAAGCCTTGGAGTAGATATTGTACGTACTTTAAGCATAGAGGTAGACTAAATGGGTTGGTCCCACATAATTGTCAATACATGCTTTGTAGACAAGGATGGTGATCTCAATTCCTATGTCTAGCCAAGAGTTCTTTTTCTTTCTTTTATTAGTTAATTGTCATTTACTTTCTTGTCAATTACCAAATCAAACCCCCCTTGCATCTTCATAGCTAATAATTGAGCACTTTATTGCAATTCCTTGTGAGACGACCCGAGGTTTGAATACTTCGGTAAATTTTCATTGGGGTTTGTACTTGTGACAACCAATTATTAAAATTTGATTTGAGTATTAATTGTCGGTTGGGAACTATACTTGCAACGAAGTTATTTTCTATAACCGAGAAGAAATTCTTAACTGACAGTTTTGCTCTTATCATTCAGCAACAAGAAGGTAAGAAATTAACTCAGAATATTTTTTAAAACTTTTTTCTCGATACTGCTGCTGCAAGAGCACATTCGAGGCATGGAAGGTTGAGAAAGTTTTCTCTAACATATCATTATCATATATCTTTTTCCCACATAATTTCATTTGTGAGGTAATTCGAAACATTGCTGAATTATATTCATTTATGGATTTAAAATCCTGTAGACGCAAGTGTGTCCATTCATATAGGGCTTGAGGAAGTATCACCATCTTTTGATGATTGTACCTTTCTTCAAGGTCTTTCCACAAATCTGCAAGATCTTTTAATGTGAGATATTCATTTTTTAATCCTACGTCAAGATGACAACAAAGGAAAATCATGGCTTTGGCTTTATCCTTCTGGGATGTATTATTTTTAGCCTTAATGGTATCTCCAAGATCTATTAAATCAATACGCATTTTAGCATCTAGTATCCATGATAAATAATTGTTTCCAGATATATCAAGAGTATTAAATTCAAGATGAGAGAGCTTCGACATAATAAAAATTTGTTACCTGGAGTCTTTCTAAACTTTGATTAGAGTCTCGTGCTGATAACATGTTGTAGAATAAATAAAGATAATGTATGATAAACCCCGATTTTGTGGTTTATCTTGTGCTTAATTTGGGAGATTTTATCACCTTTTCCCATATTTATTCAATGAAATAGCATGGTTTGGCAATTCTCCCTTGATTTGTGCTTAGATGTGAAAACATGTCTTTTAGGCCTTAAAATGGCTAAATTTAACTCACTTTAATTCCGTTCGATGCCATGATATGTTTGTTGAGTGATTTCAGGTTCATAAAGAAAGTATTGGATGGAAGAAGTGAGGAGAAAAGCATGCAAAGTGGGAGAACTCATGAAGAAATGAAGGAACCGTAAAGCTGTCAAGCCTGACCTCTTCGCACTCAATTGACCATAACTTGAGCTGCAGAGGTCCAAATGAGGTGGTTCTAGCTGCATTGAAAAGCTAACATCCGGGGATTCAAAGTAATATAAAATTTTCCATAGTTGCTTCGCGTTTAGGGGCGCGCACGCGCATTGTACGCGTACGTGCCGATGGATCAGTGTGATTCACTAAAGTGAAATCGTGGCCAGCGATTTGTAGCTCATTTTGGGCCCAATCCAACTCATTTCTGATGCTATTGAACCCAGGGATTGAAGGGGTGATGAGCGGATAATTTATACGCTTTTGGCATTGTTTTTATATAGTTTTTAGTATGATTTAGTTAGTTTTAGTATATTTTTATTAGTTTTTTTTAGCAAAATTCACATTTCTGGACTTTACTATAAGTTTGTGTGTTTTTTGTGATTTCAGGTATTTTCTGGCTGAAATTGAGGGATCTGAGCAAAAATCTGATTCAGAGGCTGACAAAGGACTGCAGATGCTGTTGGATTCTGACCTCCCTGCATTCGAAGTGAATTTTCTGGAGCTACAGAACTTCAAATAGCGCACTTTCAAATGCGTTGGAAATTAGACATCTAGGTCTTTCCAGCAATATATAATAGCTCATACTTTGCATGAGTTTTGACGATGTAAAATGGCGTCAAAACGCCAGCTCTCTGCCCTTTTCTAGCGTCAAAATGAGAATTGGCATAAAAGTTGGAGTTAAACACCCAAACTAGCACCAAAGCTGGTGTTTAACTCCAAGGAAGACCTCTACACGTGTAAAGCTCAATACTTAGCCCAAGCACACACCAAGTGGGCCTGGAAGTGGATTTCTGCATCATTTACCTATTTCTGTAAACCCTAGTAGCTAGAATTATTGGCAGCCATTCCTGATATCTGGAAAGTCTAAACCTTGTCTGTGGTATTCCAAGTAGGATCTGGGAAGGGATAACTGTGACGAGCTTCAAACTCGCGAGTGTTGGGCGTAGTGACAGACGCAAAAGGATCCCTGGATTCTACTCCAACATGATCGAGAACCGATAGATGATTAGCCGTGCGGTGACAGCGCATTTGGACCATTTTCACTGAGAGGACGGGAAGTAGCCATTGACAACGGTGATGCCCTACATACAGCTTGCCATGGAAAGGAGTATGAAGGATTGGATGAAGACAGTAGGAAAGCAGAGATTCAACAGGAACAAAGCATCTCTATGCACTTATCTGAAATTCTCACCAATGATTTACATAAGTATCTCTATCTTTATTTTCTGTTTATTTATCTTTTATTTATCAAAACTCCATAACCATTTGAATCCGCCGGACTGAGATTTACAAGGTGACCATAGCTTGCTTCAAGCCGACAATCTCCGTGGGATCGACCCTTACTCACGTAAGGTTTATTACTTGGACGACCCAGTGCACTTGCTGGTTAGTTGTGCGAAGTTGTGAAAAAGAGTTGAGATAAAAAAAGTGCGTACCAAGTTGTTGGCACCATTATGTATCACAATTTTGTGCACCAAGTTTTTGGCGCCGTTGCCGGGGATTGTTCGAGTTTGGACAACTGACGGTTCATCTTGTTGCTTAGATTAGGTAATTTTCTTCTTGTTTTAACCATTATTTTATTTTCAAAAAGTTTTCAAAAATCTTTCAAAAATTTTTCTTCTTTTTCTTTTTTCCAAAATTATTTTCGAAAAATCCAAAAAAATTAATAAAATCATAAAAACTCAAAAATATTTCATGGTTCTTGTTTGAATCTAAGGCCAAATTTTAAGTTTGGTGTCAATTGGATGATTTTAATTGTCTTGCAATTTTCGAAACACATGCATTGTGTTCTTGATGATCTTCAAGTCGTTCTTGATGAATTGCCTTGTTTGATCTTCATGATTTATTGATTTGCACTGCATGATGTTCTACATATGCATTCTTGCATTCAAATGGCCCAAACATGAGAAAGTTCTAAGTTTGGTGTCCTCCATGTTTTCTTTCATTAAGAAAATTGAGTTCTTGATGTTCATCTTGGTTTTCAAGACTGTTCTTGGTGTTCATCTTGACGTTCATAATGTTCTTGCATATATCTTGTGTTTTGATCCAAGAATTATATGTTTTGACTCATTTTATTATTTTTCAAAATTGAAAACATATCTTCTTGAATAAAGGACTTAGCAAAATGAAGATCCAAGAACATAAAGCAGAGGAATTATAGAGAAAAAGCTGGGTATTTAAAATGCCCAGTGAAGAAGGAAAATTGGCATTTAAACACCAGCCAGGGTACTTGGCTGGGCGTTTAAACGCCCAAACCATGCAGCAATTGGGCGTTAAACGCCCAAAACATGCAGCTCCTGGGCGTTTAACGCCAGGATGACACAAGGAGAGGAATTTTTTTTTCAAATCAAATCTTTTTCAAATCTTCATATTTTTTTCAAAATCAAATCTTTTTCAAATCAAATATTTTCAATCATATCTTTTTCAAAATCATATCTTTTCAAACATATCTTTTTCAAAAAAAATCAAATCTTTTTAATTTCCTTTTCAAATCTTTTTCAAAATAAATTTCAATCATATCTTTTCAAACATATCTTTTTCAAATCATATCTTTTTCAAAATCAATTTCAAAATCTTTTCTAATTTCTTATCTTCAAATCTTTTTCAAACATATCTTTTTCAAATCATATCTTTTTCAAAATTGATTTTCAAATCTTTTTCAACTAAGTAATTGACTTTTTGTTTGTTTTACTATTTCTTATCTTTTTCAAAACCACAACCAATTTTTCAAAAATTTATTTTAAATTTTATTCTTTTTATTTTTGAAAATTATTCCCCCTCTCTTATCTTTTTCTATTTAAACACTGACATCCCTCCTCCATTGTCAATTCGAACTCCATCTCTCTTTGTGTGTTCGAATTCTTCCTTACCTACCTCATCCTTCCATCCTTGTTTTCCTCTGACACCTCAAGAAATCTCTATACTGTGACATAGAGGATTCTATATTTTCTTCATTTTCTTTTCTTTCATATGCACAGGAACAAAGATAAAGGCATACTTGTTGAAGCTGATCCTAAACCTGAAAAGACTCTGAAGAGGAAGCTAAGAGCAGCTCAAGCACAAAACTCTGAAGAGGACCTCACTGAAATTTTCAAAAAGGAAGTAGCAAAAGAAACAATTATGGCCGAACCAAACAACAATGCAAGGAATATGCTTGGTGATTTTACTACACCAACATCCAACTTCTATGGAAGAAGCATCTCAATCTCTGTCATAGGAGCAAACAATTTTAAGCTAAAGCCTCATTTAGTTTCTCTACTACAACAGAACTGTAAGTTTCATGGACTTCCATTAGAAGACCCTTATCAGTTCTTAACTGAGTTCTCACAGATCTGTGATACTGTTAAGACCAATAGAGTTGATCCTGAAGTCTACAAGCTTATGCTTTTCCCTTTTGCTGTAAGAAACAGAGTTAGAACATGGTTGGACTCACAACCTAGAGATAGCCTGAACTCTTGGGATAAGCTGGTCACGACTTTCTTAGCCAAGTTCTTTCCTCCTCAAAAGCTGAGCAAGCTTAGAGTGGATGTTCAGACCTTCAGACAAAAAGATGGTGAGTCCCTCTATGAAGCTTGGGAAAGATACAAGCAGCTGACCAAAAAGTGTCATTCTGACATGCTTTCAAAATGGACCACATTAGATATATTCTATGATGGTCTGTCTGAATTTTCCAAGATGTCACTGGACCACTCTGCAGGTGGATCCATTCACCTAAAGAAAACGCCTGCAGAAGCTCAAGGACTTATTGAAATGGTTACAAATAACCAGTTCATGTATACCTCTGAGAGGAATCCTGTGAGTAATGGGACGCCTCAAAAGAGAGGAGTTCTTGAAATTGATGCTCTGAATGTCATACTGGCTCAGAATAAAATATTGACCCAACAAGTCAATATGATCTCTCAGAGTCTGAATGGATTGCAAAATGCATCCAACAGTACTAAAGAAGCATCTTCTAAAGAAAAAGCTTATGATCCTGAGAACCCTGCAATGGCAGAGGTGAATTACATGGGTGAAGCCTTTGGCAACACCTATAATCCGTCATGGAAAAATAATCCAAATTTTTCATTGAAGGATCAACAGAAGCAAGGCTTCAATAATAACAATGGTAGAAGAAACAAGTTTAGCAATAGTAAACCTTTCCCATCATTATCTCAGCAATAGACAGAGCATTCTGAGTAGAATCCTTCTAGCTTAGCAAACATAGTCTCTGATCTATCTAAGGCCACTCTTAGTTTCATGACTGAAACAAGATCCTCCATTAGAAATTTGGAGGCACAAGTGGGTCAGCTGAGTAAAAGGGTTACTGAAGCTCTTCCTAGCACTCTCCCAAGCAATACAGAAGTGAATCCCAAAGGAGAGTGCAAGGCCATTGATATAATCAACATGGCCGAAACGTTAGAGGAGGAGGAGGACGTGAATCCCAATGAGGAAAACCTCTGGGAACGTGATGAGCGGATAATTTATACGCTTTTTGGCATTATTTTTAGGTAGTTTTTAGCATGATCTAGTTACTGTTAGGGATGTTTTTAGGGATGTTTTCATTAGTTTTTATGCTAAATTCATATTTCTGGACTTTACTATGAGTTTGTGTGTTTTTCTGTGATTTCAGGTATTATCTGACTGAAATTGAGGGACCTGAGCAAAACTCTGATAAGAGGCTGACAAAGGACTGCTGATGCTGTTGAAATCTGACCTCCCTGCACTCAAAATGAATTTTTTGGAGCTACAGAACTCCAAATGGCGCGCTCTCAATAACGTTAGAAAGTAGACATCCAGAGCTTTCCAGAAATATATAATAGTCCATACTTTATTTGGAATTTGATGACATAAACTGGCGTTCAACGCCAGTTCCATGCTGCATTCTGGAGTCAAACGCCAGAAACGCGTCACGAACCAGAGTTGAACGACCAAAACACGTTACAACTTGGCGTTCAACTCCAAGAGAAGTCTCAGCTCGTGGATAGATCAAGCTCAACCCAAGCACACACCAAGTGGGCCCCGGAAGTGGATTTATGCATCAATTACTTACCTTTGTAAACCCTAGTAGCTAGTTTAGTATAAATAGAACTTTTTACTAGTCTATTAGATATCTTGGTTCCATATTTGGATTTTGACATCCTGGTTTTTGTTTTGGGGGCTGGCCATTCGGCCATGCCTAAACCTTGATCACTTATGTATTTTCAACAGTGGAGTTTCTACACACCAAAGATTAAGGGTGTGGAGCTCTGCTGTACCTCAAGTTTTAATGCAATTACTACTATCTTCTATCCAATTCGATTTATTCCTATTCTAAGATATTCGTTGCACTTCAACTTGATGAATGTGATGACCCGTGACACTCATCATCATTTTCACCTATGAACGCGCGTGATTGACAACCACTTCCATTCTACCTTAGACCGGGCGCATATCCCTTGGATTCCTTAATCAGAATCTTCGTGGTATAAGCTAGAATTGATGGCGGCATTCATGGGAATCCGGAAAGTCTAACCTTGTCTGTGGTATTCCGAGTCGGATTCCGGAATTGAATGACTGTGACGAGCTTCAAATTCCTGAAGGCTGGGCGTTAGTGACAGACACAAAAGAATCACTGGATTCTATTCCAACCTGATTGAGAACCGACAGATGATTAGCCGTGCTGTGACAGAGCATTTGGACCTTTTTCACTGAGAGGATGGGATGTAGCCATTGACAACAGTGATGCCCTACATACAGCTTGCCATAGAAGGGAATGATGAAAAACTAGAAGGAAGAAGTAGGGAAGCAGAGATTCAGAAGGAACACAGCACCTCCATACACCTATCCGAAATTCCCACCATTGGATTACATGAGTAACTTTATCTTTATTTTATGTTTATTTACTATTATTTGATTTTCGAAATTCCATAATCAATTATTATCCACCTGACTGAGATTTACAAGGTGACCATAGCTTGTTTCATACCAACAATCTCTGTGGGATCGACCCTTACTCACGTAAGGTTTATTACTTGGATGACCCAGTACACTTGCTGGTTAGTTGAGTGAAGTTGTGGAAAGAAAGTGCCGAGTTAACAGATGCACATACCAAAGAGCCATTATTGATGATCACAATTTCGTCCACCAAAACGTCCAATGGTCAGTACGAAATCCCCTAATAAGGAACCAAAGGAATCTGAGGCTCATATAGACACCATAGAGATTCCCTTGGACCTCCTTTTACCATTCATGAGCTCTGATGACTATTCATCTTCTGAAGAGGATGAAGACATTGTTGAAGGGCAAGTTGCCCAATATTTAGGAGAAATCATGAAGCTAAATGCCAAGCTGTTTGGTAATGAGACTTGGAAGGAAGAGCCTCCCTTGCTCACCAATGAACTGAATACATTGGTTCAGTAAAATTTACCTCAAAAGAAACAGGATCCTAGTAAATTCTTAATACCCTGTACCATAGGCACCATGACCTTTGAAAAAGCTCTGTGTGACCTAGGGTCAGGGATAAACATGATGCCCCCTCCCTGTAATGGAGAGACTGGGAATCTATGAGGTACAAGCTGCCAAATTCTCATTGGAGATGGCAGATAAATCTATGAAAAATGCTTATGGACTAGTAGAGGACATGCTAGTGAAGGTTGAAGGCCTTTACTTCCCTGCTAATTTCATAATCCTAGACACTAGGATGGATGAGGATGAATCCATCATCCTTGGAAGACCCTTTCTAGCCACAGCAAGAGCTGTAATTGATGTTGACAGAGGAGAGTTGATCCTTCATGTGAATGAAGAATGCCTTGTTGTAAAGACTCATGGTTCTCCATCTGTAACCATGGAGAGTAAGCATAAAGAGCTTCTCCCAATACAGAGTCAAACAAAGCCCCCACATTCAAACTCTAAGTTTGGTGTTGAGAGATCTCAACCATACTCTGATCATCTGTGAGACTCCACGAGAGCTCACTGTCAAGCTATTGACATTAAAGAAGCACTTATTGGGAGGCAACCCAATTTTATTTTAATCTATATTATTTTGTTTTCTTTTAGGTTGATGATCATGTGAAGTCACAAAGACAATTACAAAAATAAAAAAAATCAAAAATAGCATTGAAAACAGCACACCCTGGAGGAAGGACTTACTGGCGTTTAAACGCCAGTAAGGGTAGCAAAATGGGCATTTAGACGCCCAATCTGACACCTTTCTGGGCGTTTAAACGCCAGAATAGGGCACCAGACTGGCGTTTAAACACCAGAACAGGGCAATAAACTGGCGTTTAGACGCCAGAACATGAAGGAAGGCTGGCGTTTAAACGCCAGAACAGGGCAGCAGACTGGCGTTTAAATGCCAGGATTGCACTCTAAGGCGTTTTGAACGCCCAATTGGAGCAAGGATGAGAATTCCTTGACCCCTCAGGATCTGTGGACACCACAGGATCCCCACCAACCTCAACTCACTCTCTCTCTCTTCTTCACACCTTTCTACAATCACCTCCATATCTCTTCCCCAAATACCCTTAACCAATCACTTCCTTAACTCTTCCCCAAAAACCCCCCATCCACCTTCAAAATTCAAACCATCTCCCTTCCAAACCCACCCAAAACTTTCGGCCACTCTCCTTCCCTTTTCATATAAATACCCTTCTCCACTCCTTCATTTTCACACATCATACACACCTTCCCCTCCCCTTGGCCGAAACACATACACCTTTCATCTCTTCTATTTTCCTCTTCTTCTACATCTTACTTTCATCTTTTGCTCGAGGACGAGCAAATATTTTAAGTTTGGTGTGGTAAAAGCATTGCTTTTTGTTTTTCCATAACCATTTATGGCACCTAAGGCCAGAGAAACCTCTAGAAAAAGGAAAGGGAAGGCAACTGCCTCCACCTCTGAGTCATTAGAGATGGAGAGATTCATCTCAAAGGTCCATTAAGACCACTTCTACGAAGTTGTAGCCAAGAAAAAGGTGATCCATATGCAACTCAGCTGGAATTGTCATAGAGGAAGACATCCTTATTGAAGAGGACAAGCCCATCACTAAGAAAAAGATGGAGCAAACTAGAGAGCCCATTCATGGCACTCAACAAGAGCATGAGGAGGTCCCTCATCAAGAAATCCCTAAGATGCCTCAAGGGATGTAATTTTCTCCACATAATTGTTGGGAGCAACTCAACACTTCTTTGGAAAGCTTGAGTTACAACATGGACCAATTAAGGGTGGAACACCAAGAGCACTCCATCATTCTCCATGAGATTAGAGAAGATCAAAGAGCTATGAGGGAGGAGCAACAAAGGCAAGGAAGAGACATAGAGGAGCTCAAGAGCACCATTGGTTCTTCAAGAGAAGGAAGACGCCACCCTCACTAAGGTGGACTCATTCCTTAATCTCCTTGTCTATTTATTTTTCTGTTTTCGGCTTTATGCTGTATGTTCTATCTATGTTTATGTCTTCACTACATGATCATTAGTCTCTAGTGTCTATGTCTTAAAGCTATGAATAACTCCATGAATCCTTCACCTCTCTTTAATGAAAAATGTGCTTAATTACAAAAGAACAAGAAGTACTTGGATTTCAAATTTTATCTTGAAACTAGTTTAATTATTTTGATGTGGTGGCAATACTTTTTGTTCTCTGAATGAATGCTTGAACATTGTATATTTTTTATCTTGTTGTTTATGAATGTTAAAGATTGTTGGCTCTTGAAAGAATGATGAACAAAGAGAAATATTATTGATAATTTGAAAAATCATGAAATTGATTCTTGAAGCAAGAAAAAGCAGTGAAAAAAATTGGCAAAAAAAGAGAGAAAAGAAAAAGAAAAAGCCAATAGTCCTTTAAACCAAAAGGCAAGGTAAAAAGGATCCAAGGCTTTGAGCATTAATGGATAGGAGGGCCCAAGGAAATAAAATCCAGGCCTAAGCGGCTAAATCAAGCTATCCCTAACCATGTGCTTGTGGCATGCAGGTCCAAGTGAAAAGCTTGAGACTGAGTGGTTAAATTCGTGATCCAAAGTAAAAGAGTGTGCTTAAGAGCTCTAGACACCTCTAACTGGGGACTTTAGCAAAGCTGAGTCACAATCTGAAAAGGTTCACCCAGTTATGTGTCTGTGGCATTTATGTATCTGGTGGTAAAACTGAAAAACAAAGTGCTTAGGGCCACGGCCAAGACTCATAAAGTAGCTGTGTTTAAGAATCAACATACTGAACTAGGAGAATCAATAGCACTATCTGAAATTCTGAGTTCCTATAGATGCCAATCAGTCTGAATTTCAAAGGAAAAAGTGAGATGCCAAAACTGTTCAGAAGCAAAAAGCTACAAGCCCCGCTCATCTAATTAAAACTAAGTTTCATTGATACTATGGGATTCATTGTATATTCTCTTCTTTTTATCCTATTTTTTTCAGTTGCTTGGGGACAAGCAACAATTTAAGTTTGGTATTGTGATGAGCGGATAATTTATACGCTTTTTGGCATTGTTTTTATATAGTTTATAGTAGGATTTAGTTAGTTTTTAGTATATTTTTATTAGTTTTTTTTAGCAAAATTCACATTTCTGGACTTTACTATGAGTTTTTGTATTTTTCTGTGATTTCAGGTATTTTCTGGCTGAAATTGAGGGACCTGAGCAAAAATCTAATTCAGAGGCTAACAAAGGACTGCAGATGCTGTTGGATTCTGACCTCCCTTCATTTGAAGTGGATTTTCTGGAGCTACATAACTCCAAATAGTGCGCTCTCAAATGCGTTGGAAAGTAGACATCCAGCGCTTTCCAGAAATATATAATAGTCCATACTTTGCGCGATTTTTGATGATGTAAAATGGCGTCAAAACGCCAGCTCTCTGCCCTTTTCTGGCATCAAAACGCCAGAACTGGCATAAAAGTTGGAGTTAAACGCCCAAACTGGCACCAAAGCTGGTGTTTAACTCCAAGGAAGACCTCTACACGTGTAAAGCTCAATGCTCAGCCCAAGCACACACCAAGTGGGCCCGGAAGTAGATTTCTGCATCATTTACCTATTTCTGTAAACCCTAGAAGCTAGTTTCATTATAAATAGAACTTTTGACTATTGTACTAGAGGTCTTTTTCCCTATTTTTGAATTCATATGCCATTTGGGGAGGCTGGCCATTCGGCCATGCCTAGACCTTGTTCTTATGTATTTTCAACGGTGGAGTTTCTACACACCATAGATTAAGGGTGTGGAGCTCTACTGTTCCTCGAGTATTAATGCAATTACTTCTATTTTCTATTCAATTCATGCTTATTCTTATTCTAAGATATCCGCTTGCACTTCAACATGATGAATGTGATGATCCGTGACACTCATCACTATTCTCAACCTATGAATGCGTGCCTGATAACCACTTTCGTTCTACCTTAGATCGAGCGTATATCTCTTAGCCTCCATTCCAAAAGATCGGAGTCTTCGTGGTATAAGCTAGAATTATTGGTGGCCATTCCTGAGATCCAAAAAGTCTAAACTTTGTCTGTGGTATTCCGAGTAGGATCTGGGAAGGGATGATTGTGATGAGCTTCAAACTCGCGAGTGTTGGGCGTAGAGACAGACGCAAAAGGATCACTGGATTCTATTCCAACATGATCGAGAACCGACAGATGATTAGCCGTGCAATGACAGCGCATTTGGACCATTTTCACTGAGAGGACGGGAAGTATCCATTGACAATGGTGATGCCCTACATACAGCTTGCCATGGAAAGGAGTATGAAAGATTGGATGAAGGCAGTAGAAAAGCAGAGATTTAACAGGAACAAAGCATCTCTATGCACTTATCTGAAATTCTCACCAATGATTTACATAAGTATCTCTATCTTTATTTTCTGTTAATTTATCTTTTATTTATCAAAACTCCATAACCATTTAAATCCGCCTGACTGAGATTTACAAGGTGACCATAGCTTGCTTCAAGCCGACAATCTCCGTGGGATCGACCCTTACTCACGTAAGGTTTATTACTTGGACAACCCAGTGCACTTGCTGGTTAGTTGTGCGAAGTTGTGAAAAAGAGTTGAGATTACAATTGTGCGTACCAAGTTGTTGGTGCCATTGTGTATCACAATTTCGTGCACCAAGGGGGAATGAACCAAGTAGTCATAGTTTAGTTTTTATCATGTTTTAGGGTAAAATTCTAGAGAGAGAGGCTCTCTCCTCTCTCTAGATTTAGGATAGAAATTAGGGTAAAGTTAGGTTAATCACTCTCAAATTTATCTTTCAATTCTTGTTTTGATTTCAACTCTCTTGATATGTTAGTGTTCTATTGTCTTAATCTTCTTAGTTTCTCTTGTTAATTTCTTGTTTTGCTCTCTTTTATGTTGATGAACAATTGTTGGATCTTATTTTTCTTTAATGTAATTTTATGTTTCCATGCTCTTCTTGTTTATCTTCATTGTTATTGTTGATTCTTGCTTGTGATAGTTATGGGTTTTGCTAATTCTTGCATTTGATGATGTTTACTTTTTTTGCACTCTAGGTGTTTGTTAAAATACTTTCACTAGTTTTTTAGTAGTTTTCTTGACTCTTGGCCTAGGCTAAAGGAATTGAGTGACCTTGAGTCATTGGGTCTCATTGAATTAGTGATTTGAGAACCCTTGGTGATCAATTTGATATCCATTGACACTAACCCACTACTAATATAATTAGTAGATAGGTTGGGACTTATGGGTTGATGTGATCAAGCCTATTTGACGTACTTCAAGCCTAGGAGTAGATATTACATACTTAAGGCTTTTGGAAGTAGACTTAATAGGTTGGCCTCTCATGATTATCAATATGTGGTTTGTAGACAAGGATGGTGATCTCAATTACCTATGTCTAGCCAAGAGTATCTTTTCGTTTCTTTTATTAGTTAATTGTTCATTTATTTTCTTATCATTTATTTTTCTTGCCAATTATAACTCAAACCCCCCTACATCTTCATAGTCAATAATTGAGCACTTCATTGCAATTCCTTGTGAGATGACCCGGAGTTCAAATACTTCGGTTAATTCTTATTGGGGTTTGTACTTGTGACAACCAATATTTTTTTGCATGTGAGGATTCTTTGTTGGTTTAGAACTATACTTGCAACGAGATTTCATTTTAGAAAATTCTAAACCGTACGAGGAATCCACCCATCAATATATACAATAAAGAAGTATAAATAGAAGACTCTAGTATTAGTATTTCCAATATAATAATCTCAATATAATAGAGATAGTTTAGATATATTTATCTACTAATATATGTAGCAACTTATTAGTAAAAGAGAGAGAATAATAGTATATGAAGAAGGGGATAGTGATTTTATTGTTGATTGTAGTGTGTAATCAACGAAGGCTTAATCTCCTATTATACATGTATAGGGTCCACATTTTATACCTTTATTAAATGTAAATTCTCTTGGTAATATGAGTATTCTACTATGGAAATATTAGGCCACCCATGTTATTAATGGTCATCCACATCATTCATACTTATCACAATTGTTAGATGTTCTGATAAGCAACATAAAGGAGGTGCTATTTCATTCCACGCTACTCGAAACCTCTTTTTTCTCTTTATGAATTATTATCATTAATTATCATAGTAATCATTGTGACATCTCTTTAAAGTGTATTTGGGGATGGAGTTATCCATTCATCCCAAGCCCTCTTCCCCCCGACCTGTTGAGAAAATTTTAAAATATTAAATAATAAACAATTATCTAAATTAGCCCCATAAATTTTAAAAGCGAATATTTTAATCTATAAAAAAATTAATATACAAAAATTTATTTTGAACAAACAAGCTAGGTCAACACAATAAAATAGAGCAACGAAAAAATAAAGACTCAAACATCAATATACAACGAAATGTAACTTGAACATTATCCCTAGTGTTATCTTCGACATTGCCATCAACAACAAAAGGGATCCGCACTACTCCACTCTCTATAACTAGTCAAAGATTTATAAAACACCTCTTCTACACCAGTTTCTTTGTTATTAATGATCCGCCCGTTCCTCTCAAGCCAAACATTCCAAAACACTACAAAAAAGCATATGAGCCACTTGTTGCGCTCCTCTTTCCTGCTAATGACACATGTTCAATTCTCAAAATATTCTTTCAGTGAACCTGGAACAGACCACTGCCTCCCAAATTCAGATAGTCATTCACACCACACCTGTCAGGTAAACTCACAACCAAAAAATAAGTGGTGAATATGTTCAACATCTTTTTTTTTACACAACACACCTGTTATCACCGTGACTAATAATTCCTAGTCTATGCAATCTTTCTTTAGTATTTACTCTTCCTATTAAAGCAAACCAGATAAATAACTCCACTCGTGGCAGAACCAAACCTTTCCATATGGTTCTGGTGAAGCTATAGCTGGTGATGTCCTCTAGGAGCGTTTCTTACTACAACATCTGCACAAAAGAGTTAGTTAAAAAAATGCCTTCCTTGTCAAACTTCTATACAATTCTATCTTATGTATCACATGCTATCTTCACAGGCCTTAAAGTCTCATGCAATTGATCCACTAGTTCCAACTCTCATTAGCATAAATTTTGCCTCCACTAAAAGTTCCAAATCCACTCTAACCCATCCCAAACCCACTATCCCCTATAACAGGTCCTCTTTTGTTTGAAATAAAGAAGAGTCTCGGAAAACTCATCTTTAGCGAATCACTTTGTAACCAAACATCTTCCCAGGCCAAAATCGAGTCCTCCTTCCATCACCCACCTCCATAGACAACCCAGTCTTATCCCTCACATTACGATCCTTGAACTGCAACTGACAAATATCCTTCCATAGACCTCCTCTACTAGGCAATATCTGAGCTGATAACATCAAATTGGGGTTCAAGTTATGACAAAAGCATACAACCTTCTTCCATAATGGATGATGAATTCACATTTCATGGTATTTATTTGCTCTATTTGGGTGGATTTCATTAACTTTTCTTGCACTTATCTGTTGAAATAGCATAGTTTCATAATTTCTCCCTAAATTATGCTTGAAAGTGAAAACATGCTTTTTAAGCTTTATAATTGCTAAATTTTATTCACTTTAATTCCATTTGATGTCTTGATGTGTTTGTTGAGAAATTTTAGGCTTACAAGGCAAGTATGGATTGAAGAAGTGGAAGGAAAGCATGCAAAATGGGAGAATTCAAGAAATGAAGGATTTGGAAAGCTTCCAGTCCTGACTTCTTTGTACTAAATTAGTCATAACTTGAGCTATAGATGTCAAAATGAGGCGGTTTCAGCGAAATTGAAAAGCTAACATCCGAGGCTTCAAAATGATATATAATTTGCTATAGTGGACATAAGTTTAAGTGTGTGTACGCACACATCTGTGCGTACACACAAGTCCTGTTACGTGACCTCATTAATTTCAACTCGCTGGCAGCGATTTCTGGGCCCTGGTGCACGAAATTGTGATCACTACAGCTCAAATAATCCATAAACGTGGTGTTCAACACCATGGCATAAACACAACTTCGCACAACTAACCAGCAAGTGTACTGGGTCGTCCAAGTAATAAACCTTACGCGAGTAAGGGTCGATCCCACAGAGATTGTTGGTATGAAGCAAGCTATGGTCACCTTGTAAATCTTAGTCAGGCAAACTCAAATGGATATGGGTGATATACGAATAAAACATAAAGGTAAAGATAGAGATACTTATGTAATTCATTGGTAGGAATTTCAGATAAGCGTATGAAGATGCTTGTCCCTTCCGTCTCTCTGCTTTCCTACTGTCTTCATCCAATCCTTCTTACTCC
>NC_029772.3:29999345-30000143 GCF_000817695.3 Arachis duranensis | reverse complement strand
AAACTCATAGTAAAGTCCAGAAAAGTGAATTTTAACTAAAAACTAATAAAAATATACTAAAAACTAACTAGATCATACTAAAAACATAATAAAAACAATGCCAAAAAGCGTACAAATTATCCGCTCATCACAACACCAAACTTAAATTGTTGCTTGTCCCCAAGCAACTGAAAATCAAATAAGATAAAAAGAAGAGAATATACTATAGACTCCAAATTACCAATGAAACTTAGCTCCAATTAGATGAGTGGGACTAGTAGCTTTTTGCCTCTGAACAGTTTTGGCATCTCACTTTATCCTTTGAAATTCAGAATGATTGGCTTCTTTAGGAACTCAGAATCCAGATAGTGTTATTGATTCTCCTAGTTAAGTTTGATGATTCTTGAACACAGCTACTTCATGAGTCTTGGCCGTGGCCCAAAGCACTCTGTCTTCCAGTATTACCACCGGATACATACATGCCACAGACACATAACTGGGTGAACCTTCTCAGATTGTGACTCAGCGTTGCTAGAGTCCCCAATTAGAGGTGTCCAGGGTTCTTAAGCACACTCTTTTTGCCTTGGATCACAACTTTATTTTTTTCTTTTCTCTATTTTTTTTCGAAAATTTTTTTTTCTTTTTCTCTTTTTTTTTTTGAATCACTACTTTTTTCTTGCTTCAAGAATCATTTTTATGATTTTTCAGATCCTCAGTAACACGTCTCCTTTTTCATTCTTCTTTCAAGAGCCAACAATTTTAACATTCATGAACAACAAATTCAAAAGACATATGCACTGTTCAAGCATACATTCAGAA
>NC_029772.3:29998673-29998984 GCF_000817695.3 Arachis duranensis | reverse complement strand
GAAGCTTTTGCCTTCCCTTTCCTCTTTCTAGAGGTTTCTCCGGCCTTGGATGCCATAAATGGTTATGGAAAAACAAAAAAAGCAATGCTTTTACCACACCAAACTTAAAAGGTTTGCTCGTCCTCGAGCAAAAGAAGAAAGAAGGAGAGAGTAGAAGAAGAAGAAATAGAGGAGATGGAGATGGCCTTGTGGTTCGGCCAAAGGGGGAAGAAGTAGTGTTTAGGTTGTGTGAAAATGAAGGAGTGAATAAGGGTTTATATAGGAGTGGGGGGGAGGGTTATGGTTCGGTCATGTATGGGTGGGTTTGGGAG
>NC_029772.3:29997704-29998487 GCF_000817695.3 Arachis duranensis | reverse complement strand
GTGGGGTAGGTGGGGATCCTGTGGGGTCTACAGATCCTGAGGTGTCAAGGAAAAGTCATCCCTGCACCAAATGGCATGCAAAAATGCGTTTCTGGCCAATTCTGGCATTAAACGCCGGGCTGGTGCCCATTTCTGGCATTTAACGCCAAGTGCTTGCCCTTTTCGGCGTTTAACGCCAGTCTGGTGCCCCTTTCTGGCGTTAAACGCCCAGAATGGTGCCAGACTGGGCGTTAAACGCCCATCTGCTGGCCTTACTGGCGTTTAAACGCCAGCAGGTTCTTCCTCCAGGGTGTGCTGTTTTTCTTCCTGACCCCAGAGTCCTCTTGGACTGATCATTCCCATTTAATTCCATACTGGAATAAAAGAGATGGTATGTATGTTGCTATTGTTCGTTTTATAATAATGGAATAAATAAAAAAACCTACAGAAAACATAAAATAACAAAGGAAAATAGATTAAATATAACATTGGGTTGCCTCCCAACAAGCGCTTCTTTAATGTCAGTAGCTTGACAATTGGCTCTCACTGAGCCTCACAGATGCTCAGAGCAATGTTGGAACCTCCCAACACCAAACTTAGAGTTTGAATGTGGGGGTTCGACACCAAACTTAGAAGTTTGGTTGTGGCCTCCCAACACCAAACTTAGAGTTTGACTATGGGGGCTCTGTTTGGCTCGGTTTTGAGAGAAGCTCTTCATGCTTCCTCTCCATGATGACAGAGGGATATCCTTGAGCCTTAAACACCAAGGATTCTTCATTCACTTGAATGATCAACTCTCCTCTA
>NC_029772.3:29995468-29995636 GCF_000817695.3 Arachis duranensis | reverse complement strand
AAGATTTTGAAAACATTTTGAAAAACTTTAATTGATTTTCGAAAACCATGATTGAGAAAGAAGTGAAGTGATTTTTGAAAAAGATTTTGAAATTAGAAATCAAAGAGATTTGATTGAAAACTATTTTGAAAAAGATGTGATTAAGAAGATGTGATTGGTTTTAAAAAA
>NC_029772.3:29985076-29995301 GCF_000817695.3 Arachis duranensis | reverse complement strand
GAAATTGATTTTGAAAACATTTGATTGAAAAGATATGATTTGAAAAAGATTTGATTTTGAAAAGATTTTGAAAACTAAAAAAAAATTGATTTGAAAACAAAATCTTCCCTCTTGTGCCATCCTGGCGTTAAACGCCCAGAATGGTGCACATTCTGGCGTTTAACGCCCAAACTACTACCCTTTTGGGCGTTAAACGCCCAGCCAGGCACCCTGGCTGGTGTTTAAACGCCAGTCTGTCCTTCTTCACTGGGCGTTTCGAACGCCCAGCTTTTTCTGTGTAATTTCTCTGCTGCATGTACTGAATCTTCAGTTCCCTGTACTATTGACTTGAAAATAGAACCAAGATCAAATAAACAATGCATGCAAGACACCAAACTTAAAATAAGACACTAGACTCAAACAAGAAACATAAAATATTTTTGGTTTTTTTATGATTTTGTAAATTTTTTTGGATTTTTCGAAAATTAAGTGGAAAAGAAAATAAAGGTATCAAAATTCTTAATGAAAATCCCAGGGATCATGCAATGTTAGTCTAAAGCTTCAGTCTAAAGGAATTAGACATAGTTAGCCAAGCTTCAGCAGAACATTGCATTCAAGAGCTAAATTGATGAAGACCAATCAGCTTTGATGATGATAAGAACATCACCTTGAAACACTAGAATTCATTCTTAAGAACTCTGAAGAAAAATACCTAATCTAAGCAACAAGATGAACCGTCAGTTGTCCAAACTCAACAATCCCCGGCAACGGCGCCAAAAACTTGGTGCACGAAATTGTGATCACTACAGCTCAAATAATCCATAAACGTGGTTGTCAGGCGAGCACTCGGTTGTCAGGCGATCAACCATGCATCGTGTATCAGGAATCCAAGAGATATTCACCCAATCTAATATAGAACGGAGGTGGTTGCCAGTCACACGTTCATAGGTGAGAATGATGATGAGTGTCACGGATCATCACATTCATCAAGTTGAAGAACAAGTGATATCTTAGAACAAGAACAAGCGGAATTGAATAGAAGAACAATAGTAATTGCATTAATACTCGAGGTACAGCAGAGCTCCACACCTTAATCTATGGTGTGTAGAAACTCCACCATTGAAAATACATAAGTGATAGTGTGGTCATTGGTTTCGGCCCCAGAGAGAGAACCAGAAGAACCAAGATGATAATACAATAGTAAAAGGTCCTACTTATAGAACACTTCGAGTGCAGGGAGGTCAGAATCCAACAGCATCTGCAGTCCTTTTTAGTCTCTGAATCAGATTTTTGCTCAGGTCCCTCAATTTCAGCCAGAAAATACCTGAAATCACAGAAAAACACAAAAACTCATAGTAAAGTCCAGAAAAGTGAATTTTAACTAAAAACTAATAAAAATATACTAAAAACTAACTAGATCATACTAAAAATATACTAAAAACAATGCCAAAAAGCGTACAAATTATCCGCTCATCAGGCCCCCAAAACCCAATCCAACTCATTTCTAAAGCTATTTCAACCCCAATTCAAGTGGAAACAAGGGAGGCAATTAGGTTTAGCTTTTACATGCTTTTTTCTTAGTTTCTAGAGAGAGAAGCTCCCCCCTCTCTCTGGAATTAGGGTTCTTTAGTTTAATTTCTTATAATTTCTACTTTTAATTCTTGTTTCTATTTACTTTTTCTTGTCATTTATTGTTATTGCTTATTTGTTCTTCTTCATTTCTCTTGTTATTTCCTTTGTTTTGCAATTTTTATGTTCTTGGATACTTTTGTTAATTTTACTTTCAATTAATGCAATTTATGTTTTCATGTCATTTATTGCTTCCTTTAATTATTATTGTCACTTTCTTTCTTTGGTAGTTTTTTAGAATTTATTTTATTGCAGTTTGATATTATTTTATTCTCGTGCACACCAAGTGTTTGATGAAATGCTTGGCTTAGTTTTCACTTAGTTTTTCTTAACTCTTGGCTTGGAATTGTTGAGTTTGGTGATCCTTGAGTCATTGATGTCCATTCTTGTTTGATACATTAGAGTAATTAGTTGATTTGGTCTCCCTTGACTCTATGTGACCCTTAGTGTTGACATAGGACTTAGGGATTGGAATTAACTATGCCTATTTGACTTATCTTCGTTGTAAGGTTGACTAAGTAGGATTAACTCTTCATGATCATCATATGTTTGTGGTCAATGTCTAGGATAGGTAGCCTTAGTCCTTAATTACTTGCCGAGAGGTTTCTTGCATTTTAATCTTCCTTGCTTTTGACTTTTATTGCGTTGATATTTAATTTCTTGCATGTCTAGTTTTCACACTCTTGGTTGAGAAATTGGATGTTTGTGTGGAATTGAGTTGTGGATGTCCATTCCGCATTGTGTGAGAATAGTTAATTGGTTTGGTTTCCATTGACGCTAGTCTTTCACTAAGTTATTAGTGAGTTGACTAGGGACTTATGGATTGAGATCAATTAAGGAATGATTAATTTGGATTGATTCCACACAATTGCCATGTTTGTGGTCCATAACTAGGATAGGAATCCTAAATTCCCCAATTCTTGTCAAGAGCTCTTTTTAGTATTTGATTTCCATTTCCATTGCTTTAATTGCTTTCCTCTTAATTTCTTGCATGATCATTTAATTTCTTGCTATTTATATCTCTTGCTCTCTTGCTTTCATTCTCAATTCCCCATGCTCTCTCTCTCTCATAGCCAATAATTGTACATCTCATTGCAACTCCTAGGAAAGAACGACCCGGGAGTCTAAATAATCTCGGTTAATATATTTTGATTTGAATTGTGATAATATTTGACTGATGGTCAATTTGTTGGGTTAGGATTATACTTGCAACGCCAATTCTATTTTTGATAATCAAATTCCTAACCTATGAAAATTGGCCATCGTCAAATTTGGCGCCGTTGCTGGAGAGTTACAATGGTGTTATTTTAGTGGCTATTGTTAATATGTGAGTATGTGAATAGCTTATTTTTGGTTGATTGTACATATGTTGCTTGCTTATCTTTGGTTATTGTGAATATGTTGATATTGTGAATATGTTTTTCTTGTTTGCTTTTTGTTTTTCTTGTTGGGAGCTCGTAGCTTGTTGGACACTCCATCCAAGCTTGGTGCAATCAATTGGGAATTGTGGAGATTCTAGCATTGTTGGAAGCTCCATGATGAATACAAGCACAAGATTAAAGCTCTCCATAAGTCTAACTTAAAGACAGTAAATGAAAGTGCTAGGTGGGAGACACCCCACCATGCTAACACCTTTCTAACCCTCTCTTTGTACATAGTTTCAATTTATTGCATTTTGTCTCTTGTAGATAGCTTAGCTTAGTTTAATTTCAAGCTTAATCTGCTTAGATTTTAGTTTAGATTATGTGTTTTTGATGAATAATATATTTTGGGGTTGAAAAGCTATTTTGGATTTCAAGTTTGGTGCCTTAGAGCACTAAAAATTTTTGAGAAAAACAGGGCATGTGCATGCGCACACACGTGCGCGTACCATTCTGTGCGTGTGCACACCAACTTATGCACCTTCTGCTGGGAGCGTTGGCACACCCTGTGCGTCCGCATCCCACTCATTCTGCCTCTTGTGCGCGTGCAAGGACCTGTGTGCGTACACACAGACAGCAAGATAGCTGGCGATTTTGACGCTTTATGTTGAAAAAAAATCCTACCTGTGCGTGCGCATAGCACTGTGCGCACGCACAACCTTTGGAACCCCCTCTGCTCGCAGCACGCGCACCCCTTGTGCGTGTGAACATCCCCCTGTTTTCCCTTCTGTGCGTCCGCACACGCCTCTGTGCGCGCCCACAGATCCTTATATCCCTTTTGTTCGCGGCGTCCGCACGCTGTTGTGCGAGCGCACACCTTCCCTTTTCCACTTGGTGTGCGTGTGCACACGTACCTGTGCGTACACATGCCCCTGTTTTCTCACTACTACTACACTTCTTTTCTTCTCTTCTCTCTACTTGTTCTCTTCTTTTTTATTCTCCTCTCTTCTTTCCCTCCTTCAACTACTACTCACTGCTATACTTCATCATCCATGAAACTCATCTTTAGTTAGTTAGTTAGTTAGGTAGTTAGTTAGTTAGTTCTTTAGCTAGTTAGTTTAATTTTCTATTTGGATGTTAAGTGTTAGATGATTGAGTTGATTTATTGATTGTGTTGAGATATTACTGCTGAATCATTGATATTGTTATTGCTATCATTGTTGGATATCTTTGTTGAGGTTATAAATTGTTGCTTGGTATTGAGTTCTTCATGTTTAAATTTATTCATACCAAGAACTCATAATATTGCCTTTGGGAATGCTTGTTAGATTTCTAAATTGCATGTTTGATTACCATGTAAGTTGATTTCATTATCTAAGTTAGGCAATTTATTCTTTCTTGATGCATTTTTCATTAGGTGATGATTGTTATGATTGATTTTTCATTAAGTCACCTATTTGATGCATTGAAATTAGGAATTGTGGAACTAGATCATAAGCTTGCCTAATGACACTTTTTGAAGTTTTTAAGCTTTGTGGACTATGCTTGTCATGTTTTCTACTTCATGTCAATTAGGTGTGCTTCATTATCTATTTCGCAATTCCTTAATTCTTGCTTGAATACTTTCATGCCTCTTTATTGCTTGTTTGTTTATCTTTGCATACAAGTTCTTTTAAAGTATTTCAAGCACACTAGGATGAGTGAAGTGCATGTTATTTTATACTTGTGACCTAGTTATCCATGCTAGTGTGTATGTGTTCTAAATCGTGCACAACTTAGAATTCACACACTTGTTTCTTCATGTCACAAACTTATTTACTCACCTCATTCTAGTGAATATCACCTCATTCCAACATTTCATGCTTCCTTGTTTTTCCATTCACTCGTCTTACGGTGTTATTTCTTATTTTTCATGTATGATGTACCGTAAGCAACAAGGAAAGCGGGAGGAAAAGAGCGCAGTAGCCGATTAATCCACCAGCTGAAGGTGGCAATCTGAGTCACTTCACCCCCTTGCTCACTTTTGAGTGCACGGAGGACCGTGCAAACATTTAAGTGTGGGGAGGTCGTCACCGATCGACCACCTTGGGTGACATACTCTAATCCTAACACTTTCATCTTCTTCTTGAATTCTTAGTTGCATTTTCTTTCTTGGTTTGTATATATTTTAGTACCTTAATTGCATTTTTTCTTAGTCTATTGCATTTCTTTGCATATACATAATAAGCTTAGTTAATATAATGAAAATTTTCCAAGAAAAACATTCTTGATAGGGCATTGACATCCTAATTGATTTGAGTTGGAACTTTTGATTGAAACTTGCTTGAAATATATTGTGGAACATATTTTTGAGTTATGAACACATAAGCATGTGAGTTTTGAGCCTAATTGTATGGTTACATCATATTAACCACTATTTTCATTCTTGTGTGTGTTATTCTCTTTTTATGATTGTAATCTTTGATTTGTTTGATTCTTTATGTCCATTGCTTGATGTATATATGCATTTATATGATTGAGACCATCTTTTCATTAAGCTCACTTTTTCCAAGTAGCCTACCCTTTTATCTTCCTTTGTTAACCAACTTTGAGCCTATTTCAATCCCTTTTTTTTCTTAGAGTTAGCACATTACTAGCCTTAAAGTGAAAAATAATAAATGTCCATTATTTAGATCTTTGATTAGCTTAGGCTAGTGAGAGTGTGTATCATCTAAGTGCGGGAAAGTTTGAGAACTTTGGTTGAGGTAAAAGTTGATTTTTCTACTTCATTGAAAATCTTGGGATTTGGGTACATACTCATGCATCAGATGCTTAAAACATATGCATTGTCACTTTTGTATATATATATTTTAGTATGAAAAAAAATAAAAAAATAAAAAAATAAAAGGGGACAAAGTACCCCAAAGTAAAGTAACAAAAACCATGCATATGAGTTGTGATTAAAAAGGAAATGCATGAGTGTGTAAGAAAAGTGAGGAATGGGTAGTTAGGTTTGCTTTGAGTTGTATAGGTTGTTATGTAGGTTTAGTGAGAGCTTAGACTAATCAAAGATGCTAAATTAAAGCTCACTTGACCACATATATAACCTCACCTTTACCCTAGCCCCATTACAACCATGGAAAAGCCCTTATGATATTTGTATGTATACATTGAATAAGTGTTGATTGTTAGATGAAAGAAAAATCTTAGAAAGCATGATTAAAAGAGAAATGAGTGAATTAACCCTATACACTTGAGTGATTAGAGCGGATACACATCCGGTGAGGGTTCAAATGCTCGATTACATGTTTCCACTTATTATTATTGTTTACTTTGCAAGTTGTTAATGCTTTTCAATAACTCTAATCAATTATGGATTTGACTTGGTTGAGATTTCTTTATCCCCTATGTTCATATATGCTTTCTTGGAAATTGATTTATTTTGACTAAGTAGTTGCATTCATGTGGATAGATTGTATATAGGTAGTTTACTTGCTTTGAATAAATGTAATACCCCTTGTTTCCTTCTTGAGTATAGCATGAAGACATGCTATTATTTAAGTGTAGGGATGTGATGAATCCACATTTCATGGTATTTATTTGCTCTATTTGGGTGGATTTCATCAACTTTTCTTGCACTTATCCGTTGAAATAGCATAGTTTTATCATTGCTCCCTAAATTGTGCTTGAAAGTGAAAACATGCTTTTTAATCTTTATAATTGCTAAATTTTATTCACTTTAATTCCATTTGATGCATTAATGTATTTGTTGAGTAATTTTAGGCTTACAAGGCAAGTATGGATTGAAGAAGTGGAAGAAAAGCGTGCAAAATGGGAGAATTCAAGAAATAAAGGATTTGGAAAGCTGCCCATCCTGACCTCTCTGTACTAAATTGATCATAACTTGAGCTACAGAGATCCAAATGAGGCGGTTTCAGTGGCATTGGAAAGCTAACGTCCGGGGCTTCAAAATAATATATAATTTGCTATAGTAGACATAAGTTTAAGTGTGCATATGCACGCATCTGTGTGTACACACAAGTCCTGTTACGTGACCTCATTAATTGCAACTCACTGGCAGTGATTTCTGGGCCCCCAAAACCCAATTCAACTCATTTCTGAAGCAATTTCAACCCCAATTTAAGTGGAAACAAGGGAGGGCAATTAGGTTTAACTTTCACATGCTTTTCTCTTAGTTTCTAGAGAGAGAAGCTCCCCCTCTCTCTAGAATTATGGTTTTTTAGTTTAATTTCTTGTAATTTCTACTTTTAATTCTTGTTTCTATTTACTTTTCCTTGTCATTTATTGTTATTGCTTCTTTGTTCATCTTCATTTCTCTTGTTATTTCCTTTATTTTGCTATTTTTATGTTCATGGATGCTTTTATTAATTTTACTTTCAATTAATGCAATTTATATTTTCATGTCATTTATTGCTTCCTTTAATTGTTATTGTCACTTTCTTGCTTTGGTAGTTTTTTATAATTTATTTTATTGCAATTTAATATTATTTTATTCTCATGCACACCACGTGTTTGATAAAATGCTTGGCTTAGTTTTCACTTAGTTTTTCGTAACTCTTGGCTTGGAATTGTTGAGTTTGGTAATCCTTGAGTCATTGATGTTCATTCTTGTTTGATACATTAGAGTAATTAGTTGATTTGGTCTCCCTTGACTTTATGTGACCCTTAGTGTTGACATAGGACTTAGGGATTGAAATTAACTATGCCTATTTGACTTATCTTTGATGAAAGGTTGACTAAGTAGGATTAACTCTTCATGATCATCATATGTTTGTGGTCAATGTCTAGGATAGGTAGCCTTAGTCCTCAATTACTTGCCGAGAGGTTTCTTGCATTTTAATCTTCCTTGCTTTTGACTTTTATTGCTTTGATGTTTAATTTCTTGCATGTCTAGTTTTCACACTCTTGGTTGAGAAATTGGATGTTTGGGTGGAATTGAGTTGTGCATGTCCATTCCGCATTGTGTGAGAATAGTTAATTGGTTTGGTTTCCATTGACGCTAGTTTTTCACTAAGTTATTAGTGAGTTGACTAGGACTTATGGATTGAGATCAATTATGCTTTTAAGGATTGGTTAATTTGGATTGATTCCACATGATTGCCATGTTTGTGGTCCATAACTAGGATAGGAATCCTAAATTCCCCAATTCTTGTCAAGAGCTCTTTTTAGTATTTGATTTCCATTTCCATTGCTTTAATTGCTTTCCTCTTAATTTCTTGCATGATCATTTAATTCCTTGCTATTTATATCTCTTGCTCTCTTACTTTCATTCTCAATTCCTCATGCTCTCTCTCTCTCTCATAGCCAATAAGTGTACATCTCATTGCAACTCCTAGGGAAGAACGACCCGGGAGTCTAAATACTCTCGGTTAATATATTTTTATTTGAATTGTGATAATATTTGATTGATGGTCAATTTGTTGGGTTAGGACTATACTTGCAACGCCAATTCCATTTTTGATAATCAAATTCCTAACCTATGCAAATTGGCCGTCGTCAATGGACACTTCTCTTTTGAGAAATGCCACCACCACTTGAAAAGGAGAGTTGTGCTTCTAACCACGGCATCACCCACCCCAACCCATCCAACCTTTTAGGAGCCTAAACCACTGCCCACTTAACCAGTGCCACACCATTTCTGCCTTCCTCCTTGCTCCATAGGAATTTTTTCTGCAACAAAATCAATTTTTCTGCCACTGCCTTCGGCATGTTATACAGGCTAAAATAGTACACCGACAAGCTATTCAACACAAATTTAATAAGGACTAACTTACCCACTTTATTGAGCACTTTTGTCTTCCACAAGCTAAGCTTCTCCTCAACTTTATCAATTATCAGTTTCCAAGTTCTTACCCGCATTGGGTTTGCTCTTAAAAGAAATGCCAAGATATCTAATTGGAAGGTTAGCTTCCTTACATCCCAATAAGTTGCACATATTGTAAGTTCACGGCTGTTCACAATTGATTGGGATCAAACTAGACTTATTGAAGTTGATACTTGACCCCGACATCACCTCAAAACACCTTAGCAACCTTGCATAGTTTCTGATGGTGGTCTCCTCCGATGGACAGAATAATATAGTGTCATCTGCAAATTGGAGATGTGACAACTCTATATTATCCTTGCCAACCAGCAAAGATAAAATACGTCTATTTCTGGCTACCTCATCTACCATCATATGTAGAACATCAACAATAAGAAGAAATAAAAAAGGAGACAGTGGATCGTCTTGTCTCAAACCCCTCTCCATCTTAAATGGTTTAGTTGGTAAGCTATTAATCAAAATCGACATAGAAGTTGTACCAACACACTCCTTCACCCATTTCCTTCACCTCCAACCAAAGCCCATCCTCTGTAACATAATATCCACAAAACTCCATTTTACCCGGTCATACGCCTTCTGAAAGTTTAATTTAATGATTGCTACTTTCTTCTTCCTCATCTTTAACCATTGCACTATTTCACATGCAATAAGTGCCCTGGTGCACGAAATTGTGATCATCAATGGTGCCATCAATATGGTACGCACAATTGTAATCTCAACTCTTTATCACAACTTCGCACAACTAACCAACAAGTGTACTGGGTCGTCCAAGTAATAAACCTTACGCGAGTAAGGGTCGATCCCACGGAGATTGTTGGTATGAAGCAAGCTATGGTCACCTTATAAATCTTAGTCAGGCAAACTCAAATGGTTATGGATGATGTATGAATAAAACATAAAGATAAAGATAGAGATACTTATGTAATTCATTGGTGAGAATTTCAGATAAGCGTATGGAGATGCTTTGTCCCTTCCGTCTCTCTACTTTCCTACTGTCTTCATCCAATCCTTCTTACTCCTTTCCATGGCAAGCTGTATGTAGGGTTTCACTGTTGTCAGTGGCTACCTCCCATCCTCTCAGTGAAAATGTTCAATGCACCCTGTCACGGCACGGCTATTCATCTGTTGGTTCTCAATCAGGTTGGAATAGAATCCAGTGATTCTTTTGCGTCTGTCACTAACGCCCAGCCTTCAGGAGTTTGAAGCTCGTCACAGTCATTCAATCATTGAATCCTTTAATACTCGAGGTACAGCAGAGCTCCACACCTTAATCTATGGTGTGTAGAAACTCCACCGTTGAAAATACATAAGAACAAGGTCTAGGCATGGCCGAGAGGCCAGCCTCCCAATAATCTATGAACTAGACGTCCAAAGATGATCCTAAGATCTAAATTGATCAAAAGATGAAAATACAATAGCAAAAGGTCCTATA
>NC_029772.3:29983659-29984869 GCF_000817695.3 Arachis duranensis | reverse complement strand
ATTCTTGTGCCAGTTCCGGCGTTTAACGCCGGGCAGTTTTGAGCTGATTTGGAACGCCAGTTTGGGCCATCAAATCTTGGGAAAAGTATGGACTATTATATATTTCTGGAAAGCCCAGGATATCTACTTTCCAACGCTGTTGAGAGCGTGCCAATTGGGCTTCTGTAACTCTAGAAAATCCACTTTGAGTGCAGGGAGGTCAGAATCCAACAGCATCTGCAGTCCTTTTCAGCCTCTGAACCAGATTTTTGCTCAGGTCCCTCAATTTCAGCCAGAAAATACCTGAAATCACAGAAAAACACACAAACTCATAGTAAAGTCCAGAAAAGTGAATTTTAACTAAAAACTAATAAAAATATACTAAAAACTAACTAAAACATACTAAAAACATACTAAAAACACTGCCAAAAAGCGTATAAATTATCCGCTCATCACAACACCAAACATAAATTGTTGCTTGTCCCCAAGCAACTGAAAATCAAATAAGATAAAAAGAAGAGAATATACAATGAACTCCAAAAATATCTATGAAGATCAGTATTAATTAGATGAGCGGGGCTTTAGCTTTTTGCCTCTGAATAGTTTTGGCATCTCACTCTATCCTTTGAAATTCAGAACGATTGGCTTCTTTAGGAACTCAGAATCCAGATAGTGTTATTGATTCTCCTAGTTAAGTATGATGATTCTTGAACACAGCTACTTTATGAGTCTTGGCCGTGGCCCAAAGCACTCTGTCTTCCAGTATTACCACAGATTACATACATGCCACAGACACATAACTGGGTGAACCTTTTCAGATTGTGACTCAACTTTGCTAGAGTCCCCAATTAGAGGTGTCCAGGGTTCTTAAGCACACTCTTTTTGCCTTGGATCACAACTTTATTTCTCTTTTTTTCGTATTCACTGCTTTTTCTTGCTTCAAGAATCATTTTTATGATTTTTCAGATCCTCAGTAACATGTCTCCTTTTTCATCATTCTTTCAAGAGCCAACATCCATGAACAACAAATTCAAAAGACATATGCACTGTTCAAGCATACATTCAGAAGTCAAAGTATTGCCACCACATCAAAATAATTAATCTGTTATAAAATTCAAAATTCATGCAATTCTACTCTTTTTCAATTAAGAACATATTTTATTTAAGAAAGGTGATGGATTCATAGGACATTCATAACTTTAAGGCATAGACACTAAGACACTAATGATCA
>NC_029772.3:29981683-29981945 GCF_000817695.3 Arachis duranensis | reverse complement strand
TTTGTGACTTCCCATGATCATCAACCTACAGAAAACATAAAATAACAAAGGAAAAATAGATAAATATAACATTGGGTTGCCAACCAACAAGCGCTTCTTTAATGTCAGTAGCTTGACAGTGGGCTCTCATGGAGCCTCACAGATGCTCAGAGCAATGTTGAAACCTCCCAACACCAAACTTAGAGTTTGAATGTGGGGGTTCAACACCAAACTTAGAATTTGGTTGTGGCCTCCCAACACCAAACTTAGAGTTTGACTGTGA
>NC_029772.3:29980953-29981332 GCF_000817695.3 Arachis duranensis | reverse complement strand
TCTAGTGAGATTTTTGCAGCTTGCACCTCAAAGATCCCTAGCTTCTCCATTACAGAGAGAGGCATGAGATTTATGCTTGACCCTAGATCACACAGAGCCTTCTTGAAGGTCATGGTGCCTACTGTACAAGGTATTGAGAACTTCCCAGGGTCCTGTCTCTTTTGAGGTAGTTTCTGCCTAGACAAGTCATCCAATTCTTTGGTGAGCAAAGGGGGTTCATCCTCCCAAGTCTCATTACCAAATAACTTGTCATTTAGCTTCATGATTGCTCCAAGGTACTTGGAAACTTGCTCTTCAGTAATATCTTCATCCTCTTCAGAGGAGGAATACTCATCAAAGCTCATGAATGGCAGAAGTAGGTTCAATGGAATCTCTATGG
>NC_029772.3:29980351-29980809 GCF_000817695.3 Arachis duranensis | reverse complement strand
CTTCCACCATTATTGTTGTTGAAACTTTGTTGAGGTCTCTGTTGATCCTTCCATGAGAGATTTGGATGATTTCTCCATGAAGAATTATAGGTGTTTCCATAGGGTTCTCCCATGTAATTCACCTCTTCCATTGAAGGGTTCTCAGGATCATAAGCTTCTTCTTCAGATGAAGCGCCCATAGTACTGCCTAGTGCAGCTTGCATTCCAGACAGACTTTGAGAAATCTTATTGACTTGCTGAGTCAATATTTTGTTCTGAGCCAATATGGCATTCAGAGTATCAATCTCAAGAACTCCTTTCTTCTTATTCGTCCCATTGTTCACAGGATTCCTTTCAGAAGTGTACATGAATTGGTTATTTGCAACCATTTCAATTAGTTCTTGAGCTTCTGCAGGCGTCTTCTTCAGATGAAGAGATCCTCCAACAGAGCTATCCAATGGCATCTTGGACAGTTCAGA
>NC_029772.3:29979817-29980232 GCF_000817695.3 Arachis duranensis | reverse complement strand
TCTTTCCCAAGCTTCATAGAGGGATTCTCCTTCCTTCTGTCTGAAGGTTTGGACTTCCACTCTAAGCTTACTCAATTTTTTAGGTGGAAAGAACTTTGTCAAGAAGGCATTGACTAGCTTTTCCCAAGAGTTCAGGCTTTCTTTAGGTTGTGAATCCAACCATATTCTAGCTCTGTCTCTTACAGCAAAAGGGAATAGCATAAGTCTGTAGACCTCAGGTCAACCCCATTGGTCTTGACAGTGTCACAGATTTACAAGAATTCAGCTAAAAACTGATGAGGATCTTCCAATGAAAGTCCATGGAACTTGCAATTCTGTTGCATTAGAGAAATTAATTGAGGCTTAAGCTCAAAGTTGTTTGCTCCAATGGCAGGGATAGAGATGCTTCTCCCATAGAAGTCGGGAGTAGGTGCAG
>NC_029772.3:29978183-29979552 GCF_000817695.3 Arachis duranensis | reverse complement strand
TGGTTTTAAAAAGATGTGATTGAGAAGATATGATTTGAAAAACAATTTAAAAAGATTTGACTTTAAAAATTAATGACTTGGCTAACAAGGAAAGATATGATTCAAACATTAAACCTTTCTCAACAGAAAAGGCAACATACTTGAAATGTTGAATCAAATCATTAATTGATAGCAAGTATTTTTGAAAATGGAAAGAAATTGATTTTGAAAAAGATTTGATTGAAAAGATTTGATTTGAAAAAGATTTGATTTTGAAAAATTATGAAAACTTGAAAAAATTTGAATTGAAAACAAAATCTTCCCTCTTGTGCCATCCTGGCGTTAAACGCCCAGAATGGTGCACATTCTGGCGTTTAACGCCCAAAGCACTACCCTTTTGGGCGTTAAACGCCTAGCCAGGCACCCTGGCTGGCGTTAAACGCCAGTTTGTCTTCCTCGCTGGGCGTTTTGAATGCCCAGCTTTTTCTGTGTAATTCCTCTACTGTATGTTCTGAATCTTCAATTCTCTGTATTATTGACTTGAAAAGACATAAATTTAAAATTTTTTTGGATTTTTAATAATGAGGAATAATCAAAATGCAACTGAAATCAAATAAACAATGCATGCAAGATACCAAACTTAAAAGTTTGTATACTATTGACGCTAACAAGTTGAGAATGCATATGACAAACAACAAAAATACTCAAGACAAGAGAATTAAAGATCAGAGTAAGTAAATCATCAAGAACATCTTGAAGATCACTTAAGACATATGAATGAATGCAAGAAGAACAAAAACATGCAATTGACACCAAACTTAAAATGAGACTCTAGACTCAACAAGAAACATAAAATATGTTTGGTTTTTATGATTTTGTAAATTTTTTTTTTGGGTTTTTCGAAAATTAAGTGAAAAAACGAAAACAAGGATATCAAAATTCTTAATGAGAATTCCAGGAATCATGCAATGTTAGTCTAAAGCTTCAGTCTAAAGGAATTAGACATGGCTAGCCAAGCTTCAGCAAAACATTGCATTCAAGAGCTAAATTGATGAAGATCAATCAGCTTTGGTGATGATAAGAACATCACCTTGAAACACTAGAATTCATTCTAAAGAACTCTGAAGAAAAATACTAATCTAAGCAACAAGATGAACCGTCAGTTGTCCAAACTCAACAATCCCCGGCAACGGCGCCAAAAACTTGGTGTGCGAAATTGTGATCATCAATGGCGCCATCAACATGGTACGCACAATTGTAATCTCAACTCTTTATCACAACTTCGCACTACTAACTAGCAAGTGTACTGGGTCGTCCAAGTAATAAACCTTACGCGAGTAAGGGTCGATCCCACGGAGATTGTTGGTATGAAGCAAGCTATGGTCACCCA
>NC_029772.3:29976826-29978039 GCF_000817695.3 Arachis duranensis | reverse complement strand
GAATGGAGATGCTTTGTCCCTTCCGTTTCTTTGCTTTCCTACTGTCTTCATCCAATCCTTCTTACTTCTTTCCATGGCAAGCTGTATGTAGGGTTTCACCGTTGTCAGTGGCTACCTCCCATCTTCTCAGTGAAAATGTTCAATGCACCCTGTCACGGCACGGCTAATCATCTGTTGGTTCTCAATCAGGTTGGAATAGAATCCAGTGATTCTTTTGCGTCTGTCACTAACGCCCAGCCTTCTGGAGTTTGAAGCTCGTCACAGTCATTCAATCATTGAATCCTACTCAGAATACCACAGACAAGGTTTAGACTTTCCAGATTCTCTTGAATGCCGCCATCAATTCTAGCTTATACCACGAAGATTCCGATTAAGGGATCCAAGAGATAAACATTCAAGCCTTGTTTGCTTGTAGAACAGAAGTGGTTGTCAGGCACTTGTTCATAAGTGAGAATGATGATGAGTGTCACATAATCATCACATTCATCATGTTCTTGGGTACGAATGAATATCTTGGAATAAGAACAAGCCGAATTGAATAGAAGAACAATAGTAATTGCATTAATACTCGAGGTACAGCAGAGCTCCACACCTTAATCTATGGTGTGTAGAAACTCCACCGTTGAAAATACATAAGTATAAGGTCTAGGCATGGCCGAATGGCCAGCCTCCCAATGATCTAAGATAGCATAAAATGAAGATAGCTACCAAGATATCTCAATACAATAGTAAAAGGTCCTACTTATAGAAAACTAGTAGCTTAGGGTGTACAGAGATGAGTAAATGACATAAAAATCCACTTCCGGGCCCACTTGGTGTGTGCTTGGACTGAGCATTGAAGCATTTTCGTGTAGAGCCTCCTCTTGGAGTTAAACGCCAGCTTTTGTGCCAGTTTGGGCGTTTAACTCCCATTCTTGTGCCAGTTCCGGCGTTTAACGCTGGGCAGTTTTGAGCTGATTTGGAACGCAAGTTTGGGCCATCAAATCTTGGGTAAAGTATAGACTATTATATATTGCTAGAAAGCCCAGGATGTCTACTTTCCAACGCCGTTGAGAGGACGCCAATTGGGCTTCTGTAGCTCCAGAAAATCCAGTTCGAGTGCAGGGAGGTCAGAATCCAACAGCATCTGTAGTCCTTTTTAGTCTCTGAATCAGATTTTTGCTCAGGTCCCTCAATTTCAGCCAGAAAATACCTGAAATCACAGAAAAACACA
>NC_029772.3:29972598-29976720 GCF_000817695.3 Arachis duranensis | reverse complement strand
TATACTAAAAACTAACTAAAACATACTAAAAACATACTAAAAATAATGCCAAAAAGCGTATAAATTATCCGCTCATCATGCCCCCATCATGTATTTTTCGACCCTTCACAAATGCACTCTGAGTCTCCCCTACTAGACCTGGCATCAATGTTTTCATCCTTTGGACTATTACTTTACAGATTACTTTATATACCCAGCCTAGCATGCTAATCGGTCGGAGGTCCTTAATCTCCTTGCCACCGATAAACTTAGGTGCTAAGGCCACCCACGTAATATTCGAATTAGAAGGCAACCTTGATGACCGAAAAAACTCCAGCACAACTGTTGTGAACTCTGCACCAATATCATTTCAACACTTCTTAATGAAATTCATATTATACCCATCACTTCCTAGAGCCATAGATGATTCACAATCTCAAACTGCCTCTCTAACCTCCTCTATTGTCGGCATTCTCTCCAAAGCTACAAACTCTTCTTCATCAATCCGATTTACCAAACCATCCCTAAATCCCACAACCGGTGATCTCTCCTGATGATACAAATCCTTATAAAACTCTCTGATAGCAATCCTGATCTGAGCTTGATTTCTTATCAACCTTCCATTAATTACCAATGCATTAATATAATTATTCCTCCTTCTTGTTGACGCCATGTTATGGAAGTACCTAGTGTTTTTATCCATATGCTTTGCATGCCTGGACGCGACATTTGCTTTCAGTACATTTTTTTTCCCACATATCACTGCTTGCAACAACTTACCAGAGCCTTCCTTCTAGCTTCCACTATACCATCATAAACTCCATTGCCAGCCATATCATCTATCTTCTTGATCTCCTCCTCAAAGTGCTGAATTTTCTTGTCCACGTCACCAAAATTGTCCTTATGCCATCTCCCCAAAGGCAACGTTAAAGCCTTCAGCTTCTTTGTGAACTACAACTCACCTAGATTCCTCCATTCCTCCATGACCATTCTTAAAAAATCCTCATGTGTAAACCAAGAATCTAAGCTTCGAAAAGGTCGTGGTCCACCTCTGAATTTAGAATCCTCAATTATAATTGAACAGTGATCTGACAAATCTCTCGGTCCACCTTTTAATCGAATCTCTAGGAACTCCTCAATCCATTCTACACTTAATAGAACTCTATCAATACGACTGCAAGAGCGGCCTCTAAACCATGTAAATTTTTGATCATTCAACGGTAAGTCCACTAACTGCATATTTTGGACCCAAGCCTTAAAATCTTCTGCCGACGCTGTTAACCTGTCCTTACATTTTCTCTCTTCAATCTGTATAACCTCATTAAAGTCCCCGCATGTAACATATTGGAACTTGACATAACCCAGCTATAAAACTCAATTTCTCCCACACAACCAGTTTTTTCACTCTTGTATGAGCACCATATACTAAACAAAAAGCACAATTGAACTCATTTTTTAATAGCACTCCTTCAACACATAACCATCTCTCCCTTTTGTAACAATTATTCATTTTAGAAAGCATGTCATTCCACATTAACAATAGACCCCCGGATGTGACTTCCGAACCTACAAACTCCCACCCTACAACATCACTCCCCCAAATACGTACTGTATCAAACTTAGTCACAACTTGCATCTTAGTTTCAACCAAACTTAACATATTCAGTTTTTGCTTCTTTTTCAGTTCTTTCACCACATTCAATTTTCCAACAGCCCGTAACTCCCTTACATTCCAAGAGCTAAAAATTATTTTAAAACTTTATTACACATCTTTTTCAGTTTTTTGGGTCTGCATCTTCGTCCCTTTTTTTTTGCTTCGCCAATCTCCTCTTCTGAACTAGTGCTTCATTCTGTTCTTGAAGAATTACCATGATATCATCTTCTTTGTTGTACTACACTGCTCTTGATTCAATAGTCAATTTCCATGTCCTCCTATTTCAAGCATCTGCTCTTTCTGTTCCAAATCCTGTCCATCCTTATTTTCCAACGCTAATATCCATGGTAATCCCGGTCTCGGCATTGCCTCCATCAAGGCCTGCAACATTCAAGGTCATACAATCTACAGGTGCGTCTTCTCCATCCTTGACGAATCCGACTTGAAAGCCCGCAGCATTTTTCCCAAGCATTACACCACTCACCTCCGCTTCCTCCTCAAGCCCACTGTCCTTAAAAGAATGCAGCCCCGCCATCGTCAGCAATAAACGGTTCTCATCTGCTGTCACGGTCTCCACGGGAGGGCGTCCCATCGGATGTAACTCGCATGCAGCGTTCACCGCTGAAGGCAACATTCAAGGTCATACAATCTACAGGTGCGTCTTCTCCATCCTTGACGAATCCGACTTGAAAGCCCGCAGCATTTTTCCCAAGCATTACACCACTCACCTCCGCTTCCTTCTCAAGCCCACTGTCCTTAAAAGAATGCAGCCCCGCCATCGTCAGCAATAAACGGTTCTTATCTGCTGTCACGGTCTCCACGGGAGGGCGTCCCATCGGATGTAACTCGCATGCAGCGTTCACCGCTGTAGGCCCGACGTGTAAGAATCGTAATTAAAATTGACTGTTTAAATAATATAAAATAATAATTTAATTGTCCGGAATCGGATCAAAAAATTAGACATCTTAATTTGAAAATATAAAGGTGAAATTTGAATTCAATCGATTTTTTAGTGGAAAAATTTATCTTTTATGAAAAGTTTTTGTAGAAACGCGTACCAGCACTTAAGCCAACAGTATTGGCTCTAGTTTGTCCTCTACTGCGTATTGAGAAAAATAAGATTTTAAAAATTGAATTTATTATTTTGGAAAGACAAAAATAATTTAGAATTAAAAATTGGGCACTAATCTTAAAGGTTTTTACCCAAAGTGGGCCAAATGGGCTAAAAATGCTAACGAGTTAGACTGAGCCCAAGTTAGGCCCAAGCCCAATACATATACACCTTTTAATGAGTCTTTTTCAGCTCATAACATCCACACACACAAGAAAGGGGCGCTGGTATAGAAAGAAGAAAGTAACCCCAATGAACACTATTTACCTTCTTCTTTTTTTGCCCATATCTTGAGCTACAAAGTTTTGATTAACAAGTCATTTGCGGCCACGTGAAGCTCTTGCCAAACCCGTCATTTCTAACTAAGATTTGTAGGTAAGAACTGAAAACTTGCACTCCATGCCCTAACATTTTTGCATTTTTGAGTTTTGTTTTTGAGTAGATTTTTGTGTTTTGGTTGTTTGGGGGTAATCTAGTATTGAAATATTGTTGAATTTTGTCCCTGATCTCGTTGGACAAGGTAAGTCTCTTCAAATCTTGTGATTTGATATTTTGGTTAGCCATAGTATTGATTCTTGGTACGATATATGTGTATAGCTTCATAGTTTGTGAGTTTTGGAAGTGGTGTTGGTGCTTGAGGCTTATTGATCTTGTTGGAATCAAGCTTTGGGCGTTTGTGCTTTTTGGAGAATCGGCCAAGGTATGGTTTTGATTTTTTTATATAATATGTAATGTTTCTAGATACTTAGGCTAGTGGACCTTAGGATAGGATTGAAATTGGTTGATGACAATTGTTAAATTGATGTTGTGTGATGATGTTAAATGATGGTAATGATTTTGATGATTTGTGATGAAAATTGTTGATGTTCAGGTTGGATTATTGTATGAGACTTTATGGTGACGTATGATAAATGGTACTTATGAATAATGAGATTGTGTTAAAGTTGCTAATATTAGAACCTTGATGTAGAAATTGTAGATTTTTGTTGATTTATGTTGGAAAAGTTGAATCAAATAGGTTTCAAATGATGAAGGGAGTCAATTGGTAAGTGAGGAGACATAGGGATGTGATTGTGGGCCTGAACGGTGAGATTTGGTGTGCATTAGAATGTTTATGAAATGGTCTTGGTTATGGAGTTTTGAAATTTAGAGAACCTTGCTGATTTTGTAAAACTTGGTTTTTGACGAACTTTGGTGGATCATAACTTGAGCCTCAAATCTTGAAATTTGATGATCTTTGTTTTAAATTAAAGGTTATTTCAAGAGCTTTAAAATTATATAAAGTTTGAGGATTGGAGTTTTGTAGAGGAAGTTATGAGCATTTAAAGTTGGTGTTTTAAAAACTGAAATTCTGCAGCTTAAGATTTTCTAAGTCTTG
>NC_029772.3:29953335-29972470 GCF_000817695.3 Arachis duranensis | reverse complement strand
GTCACTGCCTAGGCATCTCGCATACGCGGACACTGCATGAGTACACAAACATACAAATTTTTACCATTGCATATGCGAACATTTAAAACGCGACGCGAGCAGGGGGTCGCATATGCGACCACCCATTTTTAACAGCATTCGTACGTGGGATAGAGACTTGCATACGCGAGACGCCTGTTTTGCTGAAAATTATTTTTCTTCGTTTTTAAATGTTCTCTACCTTTCTAATCTTATTTAAATACCGCTTAAGAATACTATCTAGTAATTAGGTCCTAATATTACTAAAGATGAGTTAGTGACTCAATTTAGTAAATTTCTCTATGAATTTAAAAGACAGAGACTTAGGTTTCTGGGTTAGTGAGGATGGATTAGTTGAGTGGGATGGTGGGGTACTATAATAATGATTAATGTTATGAGTTGGGAAATTATGGATTGATAGTGGTTGAGACGAGTTTAGGACTCGGAGTTGAAAGATGACTTTACTAAGTACTAAAAATGATTTCTGAAAAAACCACTGATATATTGTTTTATACTGAGACTGTTGAGTCGCTATGCGCCTTGGGCAAGAGTTGTGGCAATCTTCTGCTTGTCGAGGTTGCACCGCCGGCGTAAGAACGATGGTTAATCCTGCTTATATTGAGATGTGAGGGCTGGGGTGGTATCCCGCTTGCATAGCCTTCTCTGCTGCATGAAGTGTGCAGGGCACTATATCCCCGGTGTGGCAGACTCCCTGCTGTATGAGTGTACAGGGTACTATATCTCTGGCGTGGTTGATTCTCTGCTACATGAGTGTGCAGGAAACTATATCTCTAGCATGCCAGAAAGGCTACATCCAAAAGGATGTGTCAGGTTAGCATTTACAGACCGACAAGTGATATCACGAGCCAATAGGACAGGCATTCATCATATGCATATTCTATGTGTTTGTTTGCTTTGCTTATCTTTAGTATGCCTAAATGAATTACGTGTCTACTTGCTATTTGTTTACTTGTTGTATATGTATATTACTTGTTCTTTACTTGTTTACATTACCTGTGTTTCTACTGGGATTGAAGAGGCTTAGTAGGCGGTGGTGATGGGATCGCATGGAGGATAGGATAGTGAAGGCTGTCGGACAGCAGAGACTAGTGTTAGTTAGAAATTCCTTAAGTTAGAATACCCTATTTATGGTTTGAGTTATTTATTTTGTTAAGCTTGAATATCTGTATCGATGTGAAGTTCTAGGATTACCTTTGGCGTTCCGGAACCTTACATCTTATATATTGGGCACTGTTACCATACCGAGACCTCCGGTTCTCATACCATATGTTGTTGTTTTTCAGACGCAAATCACAAATCCACCTTGGTGAGTTTGCAGACAAGGTGACAGAGCGGACTATGGTTTTTTCTTTGTTTTATTCTGCTTTATTTTGATGTAGTTACTCTCTCATCCTTTTGTATTCTATACTTTATGGCCTTAGAGGCTTGATTTGAGAGATAAGTTGTATAAGATGTTTTAAACTTTTAAAATCATATATATTGTTAATTTAATTATTACCTTGTGTATCCTGGAACTATCTACAAGGTTTTATATATATTATGTCTTGTTCTGTCCGTGCCTACGCGTTTAGTTATCGTGTGTGAACACTTCATTTTTCATAATTCTGTTTTACGCGACTTTGAGCTTTACTCCTTCATTGGGCTTCTAGTTATATGAATTCTTGGATATATATTATATATTATAAGCTTTAGAACTATCGTGACACTTTGTTATCCTTTGCTTTACGGCTAGAGGTAAAGCTTAGGGTAATAGGATGTTACACAACGTGACCCCACTTCCACTACCTTATCGCTGCTCAGTGGTTCAGTTCTCTCCCTCACTACGTGAACCAGTTGTGCCGTAAAAGTCTTGATTCTCCCCTTCAACCTGTTCTTGAGCAGCGCATAGCCCAGAAGTAGGAGCAAACTCAACTCGGACAAGCAGAACCCGACCTAAACTCCCAAACACCAGCCCGCCACTTCTAACATCATCAACATAAAACGAGCTTTTGTTTAAAGGGATTAGGCCCAAGCTTTCTCCATTAGCACAATTGGTAGAAAACTCCTTATTGGGCCAACTAAGGAGCCTGCTTTGCTTTTCTTTTCTTTTTTTTTTAAATGTTACATTTATTCAGCCCATCATTATTATAATCCTAGCTAACCATTTTTTTCTGATTCAGCATCATTAATAATCAAATCATTATATTCCATCAAATCAGAACTTCCCTCTAAATCAGGATCATCAGTTGTCCTTGATGCGTGAATTTGAATTGAATTGCAATAACTCCATTCATTCAAAATGTTCTCAGGAATTACTAATCTATCCTTATCTGCTTCTTCCTCCCTTGTAATCGCCATCACCAACTCAACCACTAGATCTCTGCTTGCCATTGGCACTATGGAACTCGAACTACTTGCAACCAAATTCTTGCATGCTTTTGGGGGACAAAGAGTACCTACCTCTTCGAGCTTGAACTCCACTCCATAACTCTCATGACCAGCCTCTTTAACTAGGACGTCGAATCTGCTTATACCAATTGTGATGTGAACCCACCATTGATTATGTCCATGATACAAGTATCAATTTGTACCTATCTCACACTGAATGAGAGGCATGATTCTGTGGCTTTGTCACACCCAATAACTTCTCCCCATTGACTTCCTATAATCTTGAACGTCTTTGCTGACCACGTATGCAAAGGAACACCAAAGCACTCTAACCATACCCTTCGAGTTTCACTGTACTCCTCTTTATCCCATCTCCAAATGCTATGAAAAAGTTGCAACAGGTTGTTCATTTTGTACTCAAAACACTATCAAAAGTTAGGAGTGCTTTGTATGCACCTAGTTCTTGTACTTGCACAACTTAAGGCAAATTCTTCTCAATCATGGACTTTAAAGAATTATAGTCAATAGCTTTTATCGTCCCACCTATTAGGCTCCTCTATAACCAATCCAAATTCTGTTTTTCCAAAGAAACTTCCATCTTCTTCGTCCACCCATTGCCATGTGGATCTTCTTTTTTTTCCCTATTTTCTTAGCTCTTTCACATTCTTCCCTGAAAACCTCAGGCTCTCCTCATGTTGTGGTTGATGCTTAACAATATTTTGGATGTCGCCCACCTCGTTATGTCTCTTCACATTCTCCAATTTATTCGTGCGTCGATACCTAGATTCTCCTACTAAAACAACCTTCCCTAATAACCTCATCCTATTCATCTCTGCAATAGCCTTCATAGCTCCACCCTTCGTTGTATCCGGATGAACGGAAAAATGTATATGTTACCATTCTTTAATTTTTTTTGAGAGATAGATATCATTTATATGTCTAGTTCAGTTGAATAAGTGGTACAACTTCCTTTTTTATATATCTTCAGGAAGATGATCTACAAAGATAGAGAAGATTCATTTTTCAAATGACAGTACTCTCTCAATTCCAAACCCTTGGATCTCTACTAAATTGCCTAGTTCAACCCCTCCCTGTGTTTCCCATCCCCTCTCACTCTCATCTCTCAATGTGGATGTCAGAATATTTTTTTAGGGATATTCACACTTGAAATATCTCCTAAAATTTTACTCCAGCAGACAAAACACTTTTATAACTAAGAGTGAGAATGAAGTAATGATAAATTTACTTTTATGCTCTTTAACCAAGTAACAAAACCCTAATCCCTATTCCCCTAATCCTAATTTACATAGTAGTAATGCCTCCCTCCCTCTCCCTCATTTCCTTCATTCGAGCACTCCTCTTCTATCCTTCTCATACAGACATGCAAAACAACAATAGCAATGGTGGGTTCGTCATCATGAGTCCTAACCACAGCATTCTTCTCCTCCTCTTTCCATCATTCTTACACAAGAGCAATGGTCGTTCTTCATTGTTCTCAATGCGTTGTCACGAGTCCCAACCGTAGCGCTCTTCTCTGTCACAATTGTAGCAGAGAATGACAACATCCAGTCTGCGTCATCGCTGTAAATCGAATAGCTTTCTCTTTCGCCATGAAGCTCTCGCCATCACAGTAGTCCACATTGTTGCCAAGCAGCCCTCGCGATTGCAGAAATTTGCATCCTCGCTGAGCAATAGCAGAAGTTCAAGCCCTCTCCTGCAACTCAATAATGTCTTCTTCGGAGGTCCTTATATTCACCAAGATTTAGAGTAAAATTTGTTGTTGCTGGTTCTAATTATTTGTTTTGGGTAAAATTTGTTTTGCTAGTCCTAATTTGTTATTTGATAATAATTTGTTGCTGTGGTTCAATTTTTGGTTATTAATATGTTGAAAATTTTTCAATATAATTTATTGTGGTTGCTTTAAAATCAGCTTTTAGTACTGGTGAGAAAGTGCTTAACAACTACATGATTTGATGAGTTCTAATAAAATTTTCACCCCTATTTTTTTATGGAAACTCTTGGAAGAAAAAGGTTGCTTGTACTTGATTTTATTTTATTTTCTAAGATAAATTTTCTAATATGGTTAACTTATTAGTAATATAAATAAAGAATTTATTTATATTTTGGTCATGCTGGATTATGCTCTCTATAGATCTCAATTTTCTCTAAACAAATATTGCATTCGCGTAGTATTTTAATGCAAATCTATTATTGTTAGCCCTTATATGCAATGATTTGGACTTGATTATTGTAGTTGTCATCTCATCTTTAGTGAGAGCTTTATCTTTAACTAAATTTAGGTTGTCTTCAAATTCTGAGTGACACTACAAGAAAAATAAGCTTTTGTCATGCTTTTAAAGTGTGCCAAAAAATAAGAAAGTATAGTCATAGCTTGTGGCCATGTTGTTTAGCTATGGCCACACTTTTGCGGGGGTCACACCTGCGAACGTGCCGGTTGCTCTATTGACACGCTTTTATTGACCTACAGCCACGCTTATTTTGTTACCACGATGTTACCTATCGCCACGCTTTAAAAGCATGTCCAGAACCAGACCTACTGCTATGCTTGAAGAAACGTGACTATATGTAAACTTATTGCCAGGTTTTTTTTAAGTGTGTGCCTAAATGTGAACCTATTGTCATGCTTTAAAAGTGTGGCTTAGATATTTATCAAATTAAAAAAAAATCTCTAGTATAAGCATTCATATATACTCCGATGTACTCCAAAAAAAAATATAAAACTCATAATAATTGCATAAAAAATGTCAATAAGCATAGCATCATCAAATTGTGTAATAAAAACTAGAGTAAATAACCATTTTTAACTATGAAAGATTCAAGTACTGACAAATCTATCCATAAAAAAATAAAATTAATGATGTACCTATTAAAGATAGATTCTAGTTGAGAAAACTAACTAAAACAAAAAAAAAATATTCAGAATTTTCAAATTATCTCTTCTTTACCAAATCCAATTTCATAACTTTTCTTCCTCTTCCTCTTTTACCCCTGTACACACCTTCAATTTGACAAGCCCAATTTCATTATACTCCATCAACTCATCCACCACCCCTCCTACCTTCATCGCCTCCATTTTCTACTCCGACAACTCCCTCATTGTCTGGTTCGCCGCCAACGCCACTCCATCGACTCCAGAGCCTCCCTCTAGAGACTCAAGTTTCCCTCTTTCACCTCTCAACAACCTCAAAACATGTTTTTGTCGAGGTTTTTGTGTTTCAAATCTTTGATCTTTTCTGAGTGTGTGAAAGTTTTCTAAAAATGATAGCTTTTTTGTTGTAAAATTGGAGCTTCATTGCTTCATGATCAAGGGTTGTTGTGGTGGCTATTAGTTCTGCAGTTTTGTGAGCTTTGTACTGGAATTAGAATGCATGTTGGGTCTCATTTGGATTCTATATTCATTGAAGGATTTGAGAAAAAAATAGTGAGTTTGGATTGTGGTTTTGTGATTCGAAGTAGGGGTAAGTGGGGCAAATATGGTTAAATTTTCCCTGACAAAACAACATTTGTTAGAAGCTTTGTGTTTTATAGAAGGTGAGTACAGTGGTGGAAGAGAAAGAGAAAGAGAGATTGTGAAATTGGATTTGATAAAGAAGGGATAATTTGAAAATTTTGAATAGTTTTTTAGATTTTAGTTAGTTTTGTCAACTAAAATTTATCTTCTTCGGGTACAGCATTAGTTTTATTTTTTCATGGGTAGATTTGTGAGCGCTTGAATATTTCGTGGTTAGAAATAATTATTTACTCTAAAAACTATAACCACAACAAAGATAAGCTCTAGCTGGAGCACATGATACAAAAACTAGTTTGAAACACCCAAACTCTATTATTTTCCCTTGTTACACCACTACAAGTGTCAGCATTCCTAATAATTGTTAACCAATTTGTAATAACTATGATAGTCCTATTTAACATGACTTTCTTTAAGGTTTCTTGAACACATTCAAATTCAGCAACCAATGCACTTGTAGATTGTAGCTTCATCCAAAAGCAGAACTTTTAGATTCTTCAAAATTCATTCGTTATGATAATTCTTTTCTTTTGGCCACTAAAAAGTTGTGTGTCATGCTCCTCTACCATTGTGTCAATTCTCTGAAAATATAACAATAATTTTTTATATATCTTAACTTTCATAACAATAAATATAACTATAACAATTTCATATCTCCAACATCTTACATGTTACTACTCTGTTAGCTGCAAATGCATTATACTACAAAAAAAAATCAGTATTTGTAACAAAAAAATTGTTACAAAAAATCTAAATTTTGAAAAGAAAGGAATTTGTAACAAAAAAAGAGTTGTTGCAGTATGTTTTGTTACAAAAAATTTTGTAACAAAAAAAAAATTATTACAATATAAAGTAATATTTTGTAACAATTTTTTTAATACAAAAATTAAAATTTGTTACAAAAGTGATAACAATTTTTTACCTTTAAAATATTTTTGTAATAATATATTTTTCTATCATAAAATTTTGTTACAAAATATAACTTAATTTTGTAACTTTTTTTTTCTTTAGTTACAAAAAGACAACGTTTATTTTGTAACAATTCTTTTAATACAAATTATATATATAATTTACCAAATTATTTTTTTTAATTAACTGATATATTAACTAATTTACTGAGCAAGCCAACATTTATATAATATATGTAATATCATAGATAATTCGAACATGCTTCATTTAAGTAAGATTGTTTTAAAACAAAATAATATTAGTGTTTACATTGATTAGTTTCACAAGTTATATTTCTTCCACAAGTTCAATCAAAAATTAAAAGTCTAATATAGATTAGTGTCTCTATAAATTAAAATATTCTTGAGTCCTTTAGGTAGCATGTTGTCACCATTTTAGCACTCCTGTAAATGAAAAAAACCAAAACAAAAATTAGAAATAAGATATATCACTAATTACAATTTTTTCATTCACTTTTATTCAAAAATTTTAGAAATATTTTGGCAAAATTCCTCCTAAAACTTGGATATTTTCACCGTTTACGGTTTCATAAAAAACAACCAATTCATCACTTATTTTTTTAATCATTAAATAACCTGAATAACAAGTTACATTAAAAAACACAGAGAAAGATAAAACAAGAGATACTGAAATTGAACAATTACATCAACCTACAAAATAGAGGAAGAATTTATAATACTTTTATGATTTGAATTTAATTTTCTTTTTCCAAAAGAAAAAAAAGACACTTCCTTTAGCACATTACTTTTGGAATTCAATAAGCACACACTCTATATACATTATATGCACTAACTACAAAAGTTTTTTTCACTTCTTTACTGGAACAATCATTTTATGGTACCACAAATGACAAATGCTAAAACAGTATTGCAAAGATAACCAACCTGCTAGACAAACTCTACTTAAAAATTGTTTACCACAACTCTGTTATCCAAGTTCAGCTTGTCTTCTCTACCTATAATAACAAATGTGTACAAGTTATTAACGGTACAACTTAAATAAGTTTTCAAGTTCCACGAAGAGAGCAAACACGATCTTGAATCAATTTTCTTTCTAAGTCTGTTATATCCTCAAATGCATGATCTGGAAGAGACTTAAATGGCTCCTTTCATGGATCATTCTTGGACAAATCAAATCATAGGTAGCCTCTCGTATTACTCTTTTATTAGGTCTACATAGTCTTTTTGAAGTTAACAATTCATATGCGGTATTTAGCTATCACAAAAAAGATAACACATTCTTTTTTTGATAATTAAGACTTTTTAAAAAACTGTGAACTAATCTGTCATACAAATTAAAAATATTGTTTTTTCATAACATGAGCTAAATCGCATATCTAGCAAGGAAATAAGTGCAACCATAACATTACACTTAAAAATATTAAATTTGATAATCATTTCTTGAATCAAAGATAGGTAGAAATTTAGAACTCACATTCATGTCATAGAATCAAAACAAATAAGTTATTGTCACCCTAGTGCTCTTACAAATCCAGTAGTACAATGCACAAAAATTATTTTTTTTTCCTCTGAGATTGCCCACTCTAATAATGAGACTACTTTAGGTAGACATTTGGCAAAGAGTTTGAATTAAAGTCTATTGCCTAATAAAATAGATTTATAAAATATATCAAGGGTGAATTATAATCCAGTCTCAAAAAAACAAGCAAAGCATTTAACAAACTCTCAAAAAGAATTATTAATTCTTTTTTATAATAACATACTTATATATTATAAAATTTATCAATGTTAAATTATTATAAAAAAATTATATAATTAAAACTAAAATTTTAAAAAAATTTATAAAAGCAATTGTATTTAAACGAAAAGTGAAAAATAGAATTAAAATTAGTGCATCCAAAAATATTGAGAATTTTGAATTTTAAAAAAATGAGAAAAATTGGTGAAGAAACTAGTTTAATGTACAACATTTAATTTCAATGACTAAAATGAGTCACTTAATGTAAAGTGAGAGATTAATTTGGTGCATCTACAATGATGACATAGCGAATGATACGTAGATAATACGATTGCGACACATGGTACAAACTGACATATGGCTAAATAGCATTGTGATACGGGTAAATTTTAGCCTGTACCTATCTAGATCAAGCTCTCAGGATGCTCCTTACTTTTTGTCATGGTGTTGGCTCCAGAATTAAACACGTGTATTGTACATTGACAGGCTGTTTGAATGAAGTATTATTTCTAACCTCCAGACAAGTAAAACCGGTTTTATAATAATTACAATTCTACCTGAACACTTTGGGTGAAAATATAATAATTATATGTACGGGTAGAAACTTATTTTATTTGTCAATTTAGACTTTGAAATAAAATTTGATATTAGAATTGATCCAAAACTGAGTCTGTCTGAAATAAATGGCAATTTATTTTTGACAAAAAAAAGGCACTATGAAATTTGTTTTAATTTTATTTAGTTATTAATAAGAGTTAATTAAAAAATGATTAAAACAGAAGAAAATTTATGTTTAGATTAGGTCAAATTAATGTTATTTATTCCAACATTACAAGAGAAATTATGTAATTGTGCAAATTATATTGAAGGTGTCACAAATTTAAAATAGTTATTTAATCAAAGTAACAATTTATTTATAAATACTATTTTATCGCTGCAGGGCAGTCCGTTGCCAATATGAAGAACCTCCAGTCCAAGAAATAGCCCCAATACAGAGAACCTTACATTAGTTCCATTGAAAATTTGAAGTAGAGCTTTTGAAATATGGAGGACAATGTTATTTTATATTATATAACTATCTTAAATATAATAATTTGTTTTCAATTCATTTCTAATTAGATCAATTTTTAAAATATATTTTTTTTCAAATATAATTTATCTTAAACTATAGTAAAAAATTTTTTGAGAAAAATATTAAATGACCAACATTTTTAGTTAAAGGAAAAGAGAATTGGCTAGGATTAGCATATGTAAGACAAATGAAAAAAAAAATTGTTGAGCACCCTATTCTAATAAAAAAAGGTTTAATTATTCTGTTGGTCTCTATAATTTTGTGAAATTTTTAATTAGGTTCGTATACTTTTTTTCCTTTTAATTGGGTCCCTGCACCAATTTTTTTTTTCAATTAGGTTCCTCTTGGTGGTAATTGGCTTAATTGTATAGGGATCCAACTAAAAAAAAATTAGTGCAGGGACTCAAATAAAAGAAAAAAAAAAGTGTAGGAACTCAATTGAAAAAAAATTGATGCAGGAATCTGATTAAAAGAAAAAAAGGTTTAGGGATCTAATTGAAAATTTTGCAAAACTATAAAAACCAACACAGTTATTAAACCTAAAAAAAAGTTTGTTTTTAAGTATGAAACTCATATCTTCTAAATTATTAACATAAAATTCCACATTAATTCAATTTAAAATAAATTAGTCAATTACATTTTTAATTTAAAAAATTGCACAAATAACTTATATGATAGATATATACTTACAATTCAAACAGCTAAATTTTAAAATGTCATTATTTAAAGAATTTAATTTTAATGCACTATAAATATAAATAAGTGTAAAATCATTTTACATGTGCATCTAATTATATAACGCCATTTTAACAAAAATAATTATCTTCCAAGAATTATTAATGTCATTGCCTTCCTGACGGAACTCATCTGAATGTCCCCCAACCCATTCAAAATCATCTCCGTCTCTCACTTCATTCTCCTCAAACACTCTTTTTTCCTAAAATGATGCATATATCGAATCGTCACAGTACATGTCCAGATCTTTCTCTAATAATACATACAAACATAACATAAAAACCATGAAATAAGTGTACTCCTGCTTATCCTTGAACAACACTGCTTTAATTCAATGTACAATGTATAACTCCATACAGAAATTTAAATAGAACGAAATGCTGACCACCAGCTACCGATCATGGAAACTACTGCAGATATCAAAGTATTTTATGCAACTTTGCCGCAATCAAACTCTTAAACCGAATACTTTTTCAATTTGGGGATTTGAATTTTAGAGAAAAAAAGCCGCTTTCAGACAATAAGATGATACATTTTTTTTTTGTCATTCAATTTTTTTCTAGTAAAAGTGTAAAACTTCTCAGATTTTCTTATTTTGGTCTTCAACTTTTCACATTTTTTTTACTTGAACTTTCCATGTTTAAATGTTTTTGTCCTCTACTAGACACAATAAATAATACTTGCGGGTAACTATAACAAAAAAAATGGGCCGAAGATATTATGACATTGGACGGGCCGGCCCAATATTTGTTGCACCCACAAACAATTTTCAAATAAACAGGGTTTACTTTTGTAAATAATAAAATTTATGTGGGAGCAACCAAATTTCATAATAAACCAAGAAACCTATGACTCTTCCCGACAAAAAATAAGAGGCGTCGTGAGAGCCTAATCTGGACAGGCACAGGCTAAAACTGACCAATTTAACCTACCGTCTCATTTACTAATAGCAGATAAGAGTGTTCATTGGTTTGGACAAACCCATGAAAAATCTATGCAGTTTATCTAATACCAAAAAATTACTTTCACTATATGTTATCATATCTAAAATGCAAGTTCGATTATTATCTGCTACGAGTTAGATCGTTATCTGATAAGAGTGTTGGATTTTTGTAGTTAATTAATATTTATGTCAGTAAAGTCATTAATATAATTACTAAAGATTTTAATTTATACTTTAGTGTTAAGTTTTATTGGTCCCTAAAATTAATATTGTATATTAAAATTATCTTTAAAATTTTAGTTACATTAATTACGTCTTTAAAATTAGTAAAAATATATTACATTAATCTTTTCTATTAACAGCATGTTAAAGTGACTTGATGACATGTATAGGCATTAGTGATACATGTTATTTTATAATTTGACCAGTATAATGATATGATAATAGTTTTATTAATGACATGTAACATTCTGATGTAAATGAGTATGTCACGTGTCATAATACTACTTAATTATGTGTTATCTTATGCTTGAAGATAAACGAGATTCGAGATCATAGTGAGAGTCTTTGAAGTGTCTTCACATTAGCTTTAAAATGGCAATTAAAAGTATTTATAAGAGATTTTGATACATAAATAAACAAGAATTTAAGTTAATGTATGTGAGAATTGAGTTGAAAAATACCTGAATTTGTTGAGATATTTATAAAAAAATGATAATTTAATCATTTGAATTGATAATCTTATCTAAAATGAATCAATGAGTTATATCTCAAATGACATAGTCTCCCCATATTCATTTAAGAGGTTGTGAGTTCGAGTTTCCTATTTTTGATAAAAAAAAAAAATCTTATCTAAAATGAGTATGTAAGTTCTTTTTTTATTGCATGGAAAAAGTTAACAAATTATCTGATGTCCGTAGTTATCAGGAATAAATTATTATGAAAAAATTGTACGATTAAAATTAATATTTTAAAAATATTTATCAAAAGCATTTGTATTTAAAAAAATATGTGAAAAATATAATAAAATTAGTATAATTAAAGATATTGAAAATTTAGAATTCATTAAAAAAAATTAAGTGTAAAATTAATTCTTAAAAGATAAAATATTTTTTAAATTTATTTTTAAATTTTTTTTTTCAATCAAATTGGTATTTATTTTTATTTAAATTTTTTCGACCAATATTTTTTCAATTCCTAAAACAAACCGACACAATACATTTATCTACATCAACATATTATGTATCACTGTCTAACTCATTATCTTATAATTATATGTGGCCAACTCATAAAGTAATATATATTACTAAATAATTATGTTACTGAGTCATATCAATTCGCTCTTAATAAAAAATAAATCACAAATTAATATAATATATTTTTCTCAGTTTCACAAATATAATTAATGTAATTAAAATCTTAAAAATAATTTTAATACACAGTATACAAATATTTTAAGAATTAACTCGTATTTTACTGATATTATTTACTATTATCGACTGACACCGACATTGGTAAATATAATTGAATCTTTTTTCGTTGAGATTTTGGCCTATACGGACTTCTACAGAAGTCTTGACTATCAATTAAATTGGTACCGGTTCATGTAACTTATATATTTCTATAGTTTGTGATATTTTTTTTTGTGTGTGTGTATATAATACTTTTGTTAAATGTTTCTTTTATACCAATAATAAATAAATGTATGTGAAGTCTCTTAATTTAATGTATCGATCAGAGATTGTCGAAAATATCGTAAATTCCAAACAGATGTAGTGCTCTTTTATTAGTCTGTTGTTAAAATTACCAAGCAAAAATTTATTTATTTATTTATTTCACTTTAATTTTGAAATTTAAAAACTAATGATTTAGTTGTGAAATTGAAAAATGTAATTCATTTTTGTTTGTCTATGAGTCTTTGTTTATAAGGTGATTAAGATTAATCTTAAAAATATGACATATATCAACAACAAAGTCTATGCTCTACCACATACAAAATATGATATGAAATTAAATAAAATAAATATAATAAGAGTGCTAAATATAATTAAATAACATGTGCAAAACTGAATATGTGGAACCAGCTTACCAAGCCCAGGTGGGCAGATGTACTGAAAGCAATGAAATAAGACACGTGTCTATAACCACACGAAATAAGGACACGTGTGCAATAAGTTCTTTCCTCCTCTGACACGTAGATCATCCAATCACATAACTTTAAAAGCACTAATGTATAATGTATGAATTACATGCATGTTTGAGTTCCCCTACTACTAAGGAAGTCAAATTCGTTCTATATAAAGAACAGGCCCTAACAATTGGATACAATCAAGTTGCATAGCGCAATTCTTCGATTTCAATTTCACAAACCGCTTTTGGTGCTTCCGTCTTCATCTCGTTGATTACACATTTAAGTTGTTACTTTATATTATAAGCTAAGTATTAGATCAATTAGATATGGTTGGAATAGGGGTTCCAATATGGGTACAATGTGGTGACACTGGCAACCCTTGCCGGTGCAAGGTGGTGGGCCCAACGGTGGGGTTCCTGGCGTTTGCTGCGGCGGCGGTAGTGGAGTGGCCGGTGGGTGCTCTGATCTATTGTTTCCGCCACATGAAGGGCCGCAAAATCATGGCTCATCCTGCCACCGTGGTCTATCCTTCAGTCACTAATGCTATTCCAATTTAAGTTGACACTTCTTACACTTTTTCCCTCCTTCACTTTTATGTCTCATGTATAATATGAATAAAATCATGAATCTATATTGTTTTTCTTTTTCTCCGATAAAAATATCGGATAGGATGTTATCTTAGCTTAATTTCGTCTGCTAATTTTCTTTCCTTAGTTTATTAACCTTTTGAATTAATTTGTGAAATAGAAATTAGTGCTATGTATAAGCTTAAGTTTAATTAACAGAACGAGTATGCTCGCTTAGATATGCTATACTTGTATGATTAAGCTTGTAGTAATGGCTGTTGACCAATAAAAAATTGTTCATATTCTGTACTATAGTAAATAGTACTCATAAGTAATAGAGGTTTCTTCGTTTTTTTTTTTTGGATAGTAGTGTATTTCCAGCAAAGCAGGGGAAAGTACATAAACATGGTGGTTAAGCAGAACTACAAGTATAAAAGTATGAGTAAACAACACTTATTCTATGACATCCATCATTATATATATTATACCCCAAAACCGCACATACCAACAAACTACTAAAGTTTTTGGCTTTTAAACATAGTTGATCGAACCGGACCGGTGATCGGTTATTAGTTTATTGGTTCAACCGATAAATCACTGGTTGAACCGATAAAACTGGTTTCACATGAACAAAAAATATAAAATAGTAAAAAATTTAGTAAAATGATAGTTAGGTTCTTGAAATTTTTGACTTCGGATTAATTAGTCCTTGAAAAAGATAAAGTATCAATTTGGTCCTTCACGATAGTAAACTATGGATACGTTATGTCCCTCTATCAATTTATTATGTGAAATTTAATAGTGATGCTTATATATCTCTACTAATTAATCCTAAGTCAAAATCTTTGAAGATATACTACTTAACTTAATATTTTAAAAAATTTAAAATAAATATATTAACTAACATTTTAATAATGGTATAAATCCTAAAGAATTATATATTAAAAAAAAGTGAGTATAAAACTAAAATTAAATTAATATAAAACAATTCAATTATGTGTATATATATAATATATATAATAACTAGCACATGAAGTATAAAAGTGACAAAGCAGTTTGGTGACATACCTTGTTGAGTGTAACAAGAGAAACATGAGTTCGAGTCCTGCAGTAATGTTCGAGCCTACCATGAGGCGCTGGACGGCTGGAGCACCGTAGACCTGTGAAATGCTGGGAGCACCATAGGACTGGTCGGTTCGCGCATTTGTATCGAACCGGCCAGTTTTTGACTAATCGTCCAGTTCTTGCTGGTTTAATTGCGTGTTCGATCCAAACTATAAATCGAATCGGTTAGACTACCGATTCACCGGTTTTTCGATCGAACCGACCGGTCCGATCCGATTCTTACAACTATGCTTTTAAGTATGTGAAGTTTTTAGACTCAGAATTGTTGTTAGTCCTGCTTTAATACTCCACTGTTCTCCCATAGCCTTATAACAGTTTCATCTCTACTAAAGAGCCAAAAGTGAAAATTGTTTGTTTTTCTTTAAAAAAATGTTTTTAAAAGTGTTTCTTAAAATTATTTTGTGGTCATTGAAATTAAAAAATTAATATAACTTGGTATGAAACTAAAATTAGTTTGTGGCAGTAATATTTGCTGGATATGTACTTCTTTTGACGTGTACTTGTTTTTTTTTTAAATTTATTGTCTAAAATTTAGCGTCTAATTATAAAAAAATTTTAATTTTAATTATAATTTTAGAAAATATTTATAATAATAATTATTACATACGATGAATTTTTAAATTTATTATGATGATGAACAAATATTATTGAAATAATTAATTATAAATTTATTAATTTGATTTTTATTTAACATATGTTAATAATTTTGTAATTTTGTGATGCAGGTTTTTTTATTGAGCCGAACAGAAAAGTAAAACTATTGCAAGCCCAATATGCTTAAAACTAATCAGCTTTGATTAATGTTTGCAATATTATATGACTGAAGCAATTTATGATTATTTGGGACAAATTAATCTATTATTGCCACAAGTCCAAATTAAAAATTGTTGCTCCAATGCTTGATCCAAAACTTATTGTGAAAGGAAGCAAAAATTGCTTCATGCCTCCAACGGATCCCATTTCTTCATTTGGGATGAATTTCAAAATTTAATTTGCTAGCATTAGAAACATGAGAGAGATTGCCATTGATATGATTGATGGCATTGAAAGCTACACGCTACTCAGGGAAGTAAAAGTAACTCTTTAATTAATTTGCTTAATTCATTTAATTACTTTTCTTTCAATTATTTCTTCTCTCTCATTCTTTCTTTCTTCTCTTTTGGACATTACCTAGCAAACCATGGAAGCTACATTGAACTACCGAAAAGAAGGAAAGGCACGCTAAAAGAGCATCACAATTATGGCAAGAAAAAGAAAAACAAAAAGTATGCTGTGGCTAAAATTCTCATTCACTTGTGGTAAGATTTTGTGATGAGATCTTGGCTTCTTCATACCAAAAATGGTTGAAGGATATTCGGCCAGCAAGGAGAAGATTCTTGGAGGCATGGCTTGTCTCTGATTCTGCTCAACCACCACAGGAAGAAGCTAGGGTAGTTACGTGATGGAAGAGGCAGAGATTGGAGCAGATGAAGCTATCATCATCATGAAGCATTAAGGGCCAGAAATTCATCTTGGAGAGCAAGCCAAGGATGGAGCGCTCGGATTGATGAAGATTGATGACCAAGGAAGGACTAGAGGTAATTGTATGTTGGGTTTTGCATGGGTTATCTCTTCTCTCTCTCTGGCCGAACCGGTTTTCTTCTTGGAGAAGAAGAAGTTGGCTTGGTTTTTGCCTTCAAAGGTGGAGGCTTCCCTCTTCTATAAAAAGAGAGAACAACCACGGTTTGGAGCAAGGAGAAAGTGTGAGAGTGTAAGGCACAGGGTTCTCATAGCTACCTGAGCTAACAGTTTTTCTTTTCCTTCAATGTATTTTGTTTAGTATTTTTCTGTTTAATTTTGTCATGTCTTGAGTCTCATGAAAAAGGCAAACAGTGAGGTTTGTATGAAAAAGCCAAAGAGCGGAAAAAGACAGAGAGTGCAAAATTAAAAGAAAAAGGCATAGATGTTCTTAAAGTTCATTTGTACATCTGTGTTGTGTTTCATGATTCTGTGGGAATCTTCTTGTAAGTTGGGTTAGCACTTTACAGTCTGTACTCAAGAAGATTATAGTGAAATTTCATCATAGTTGTGACGGAGATTGGATGTAGGCTGCACTGCACTTAGCAGCTGAACCAGGATATATCTGGGTGTAATTTTCTCTCTTCTCTACTCCATTTCTGTTTCTACTGCACAGGAGCTAAAACTGAAAAATATCTCATGCCAAGTGACAAGACAAAAATAAAAGTCTTGTGGCTAGGGACGAGACAAAAATCAAAAAGTCTCCTGAAATTATTTTAAAGACCAGCAAGCATTACTGAGCGAAAAGGGGGGCTAAGATTCAACCCCCCTTCTCTTAGCCACTGAAAACCATCAATTGGTATCAGAGCTTGGTCTCAAAAAGATCAAGCTTTGCAGCTTGGAGAAAATATCCAGATGGCAGAAAGCAGAGGCTCAAATCTGGTGTCCTACAACCTTACAGAAGGACAGTCAAGCAACAGACCGCCTCTTTTCAATGGAAAAAACTATACCTGTTGGAAGGAGAGAATGAAAATCTTTGTGCAAGCAGTAGACTACAGATTCTGGAAGATCATCCTAGAGGGTCCTCAATTTTCAACTAACACAAGTGCTGAAGGAGTGGTCACTCTTAAACCAGAAGCAAGCTGGACCGAGGAAGATAGAAAGAAGGTGGAGCTAAATGCCAAGGCTGTAAATCTACTCAATTGTGCTATAAGCTTTGAGGAATACTGACGGGTATCACGATGCACAACGGCAAAGGAAATCTGGGACAAACTGCAAATCACTCATGATGGAACCACCATTGTAAAGAAGACTCGGATAGACATGTTAAACAGAGAGTATGGAATGTTTGCAATGAAGGAAGGAGAATCCATTATGTAACACCCTAATATTCAAATCCTTATGCTCTAGTCGTATGTCAATGATATTACGGTGGTACGACTCTCAGGTGGATTTTTAATATATAAATATAGGTAATTTCGAAAGGAGTATTAGTCGAGAAGCCTGAAAAGAGTAGAAATAAAATCGCGAAGACATATCACTCACGTTTCGACATCAAAAATTTAAACTGTAAAGCCGAAAGCGATATACGGACAAGGCATAAAGGAGATTAAGAGATAGATAATGGATAGATATATATAACATAAGTAATAGCCACTAGTCGCGACCCGCAAAGTTTAGGCCGGCTAGGGTACAGTATGAAAGTAGTTGACAACAGTATATCCTAATCTCTCTCAAAGGAAACATAAGAGCCTCTATAGGCAAGTTCCAAAAGAGTTCAATACATAATATAATCTTTTCAAAACAAAGGTGGAAAGATTCTAAGCAAAACACAAAATAGAGAAAATAAATATCTTCGTCGTCTCTCAGACGAACCGCAGCTCACTTCTGAGCACCTGAACCTGTATCTGAAAAACAAGAGATATATACGGAATGAGAACCTCGGGCCCATGGATTCCCAGTACGGTAAAAGTGCCAAATAAATACAATGCACTGCAATAAAAACTCACTAAGCATCCTAAACTCCTTTTCACCAAGTATCCAGCCTAAATTCTCACTAATCCATAAATAGGCATCTGTCGTAAGGGGATACTAAATCTAGTTCATGTTACACATGTTTCCCAACTCGCTGATTCCTCCATGAATCAGACTCAGAATCATAAGCAAAACCATCACCAGTTGTTCTGCCTCAGCAACTCTATATCAATACATCATACCCTCGTCTGGAGCTAGTGAAATCACATCACTGCGTCTACCCAGGGGGCTCAAATTATCCCATTCAAAAATCATTATCATCATGCAATCGCATCATCAATACATCTCATCAAGAACAGCCCTCAACATCCAGCGACACCAACATGAGGGATCTCTCAATTGTACAAACACAAGCAATACAGACAAGTAATACACAAATAAGGTACAAGTAGAACAAGTAGCACATAATCAGGTAACATAGCATATATGA
>NC_029772.3:29939195-29953115 GCF_000817695.3 Arachis duranensis | reverse complement strand
CATATATTCATTCAATCTCAATTCATATTATCAATTCTCATTGTTATCAAATCTCAAACATTAACATGGAGCAAGTGGGACGAATCCCAACCCTTACTACTACCCAGGTATCAGAGCTACATTCATTCAAAACTCCATAATTAACTCATTTATCATAAACATCCTTTTTCGCCTCATACCCGGAGCAAGTGGACAATGCCACTGCCTACTACCCGGTGTTACACATCACATTTCAACATCTTCCATTATTATCCATTTAACACATTCATTCATTAATCATATATGCATTTATACTCAGCCATAATCAATAATAGCTTTGCCGTGACCCGGCAATAACTCAGCCATCCGGCTCATGGTTCAATCAAGAACCAGCCATTTATCAATAAATATAGCCCTTCGGCTCATGGCATACACGATACTTCTACCGTCATCCTCCATATCTCATATAATCATCGTTGATCATCATTGATCATAACTTTTCCCCTTTCTTCACTCGCAAGTTACCACATCCCCTAGCTCTTTTCTCATTACTAGGAATATCATAATGATTTAATACATAAGGGGTGAGATCGGAGGCTTAGAAGTATGAGATTTGGCTTTTAAAACTCAAAAATCAACTTTGGGATGAAAACAGGGCCACGCGCACGTGTACTTCACGCACACGCGTGGATGGCCACAAAACTCATCGACGCATATGCATCATGCACGCTAACACGTGGATTGAAAAATACCCAAGCGACGCGCACGCGTCCACCACGCGAACGCGTGGATGCTCTCGTGCCCCAGGCACAAAACAGGCACAGTTCAAGCACAACCTTCTGGAAAATGGCTGGGCATTGGGTGCAGCACATCGGCGCGCCCGCGCACACCACGCGCACGCGTGGATGGCATTTTCTGAAAGAACGGCGCATACGCGCCAAGTGCACCTACGCGCGAGGGGCCATTCTGCTAAAAATTTTCTAAATTAAAAGCTGCAGAATTCACAAATTCAACCCCCAATCTTCCAACGGGCATAACTTTCTCATTTTAAATCGTTTTTCACCCGTTCTTCGAACGGCATGGACATCCTGGATCCAATTTCATTTCTAAATAGATTTGGCACAAAACAGAGATCCGTAGTCCAAATTATGTCTCATCAAAGTATGCCCAAAAACCATGTTTTTCATATAAAACCACAAAGTGCCATTTTCAAAACAAGCCATTTTCAACTCTTTTCAAAATCAACTAAAACATGCCAATTTCAACCCTTTTTGAAACCAATCAAATTATACCAAAATCAACATCAAACCTCCTCAACTCATACATTAACACTTTACCACGATTCACAAAACCACCATATAACCATTTTTACCCATTTCAAATAAATGGCTAAATTACAAACATATCAACATGTCATACATCCTTCCTCATCCCAATTTCCAACAATACTATTTCCAATCAACCATCATTATACATAATCAATACCATACTCACTATCACGTGGTTTCACCTCCAAATCAACCTTAATCATTCCTCAAGCATATATCACAACATACATATCTCTCATGCATTATCATACCATCAAGGCATCAATAATCATACTCACATATATGACCACATAATATATCTCAACCAAAATCAAACATACCTCATCTATACAATTTCACCCAAAATTACCAATTTCCACACTTCAACTCCTCAAACCTCATTATTCAATAACCAACCCAATCATTCATATATTCATTATATGAAATTCATCCAATCACTTGTGTCATCATACAATGCACACATCAACTTACCTCCCTTACCTCTTTCCGGCCTCCGGCCCAAAATTCACGGCCTCCGGCCCAATTTCACAAATTAAATGCATAAACCACAAATTAATACTCATTACCCAATACATCAAATTTTCAATACACCAAGCATACAAGGCCACACAATTCTCAACCCAATCATTAATTCACATTACATACCAACTATGCATATTAGCACCAACCATTTACACAATCCAAACTTAATCCTAGGGGCATCTAGCCTAGGAATTCTCATCACACCACACGGTACTTAAATAAAACTTAAACCGTACCTCTTGTAGCCAAATCAATTGAGCCTCTTCTTTGGAAGTCTCCACCAACCTTAGCCCCAAGCCTCACCAAAGCTCCTCAAGCAACACCAATCTCCCAATTTTGGACCAAAACCTTTAAGATTAGCACCCTAAATTGCACTTCAAATATTTCTACCTCCCCTAATTATAATTCCTCATTTCTTAATCTTATTTACTCATAATCAATTTTCTCAGCTGCAGTACCAGACAGGTCTCAGCCGGTACTGCCGATCAAAATTCCACTGCGCACTTTTATGCAGAAAACTATGTCTTCCGACTCAGAAAAATTCACTGAATTCAAATATCATATTTAAATCATCAAATTCCAATTGCCAAATCTTCCAACCATATTCGCTCCTACTTAACTCATTATTTAATTAATTTCGGTTAGACCAGGTATTACACATTGATGAACTGTTTGAACGGTTCAACACTATCATTGTTGGCTTGGATGCTATGGGAATAACACATTCAGATTTTGTGCTTGTGAGAAGAGTGTTGAGATGTCTCACTAAAGAGTGGAAAACAAAAGTTTTAATTATTTCTGGGAGCAGTAACCTAGATTCCATGACATGTGATGATTTGAGAGGAAATTTACTTGCTTTTGAAAATACTTATTTGAAAAAAGATTCAAAAAAGAAAGGAATTACTTTTTCTTCTGTAACTAATCCCCTGGATGATGAATCCAGTGATAATTCCTCTGAAAATAAGTTTGTGTTGTTTGCCAAAAAATTCAGAAAAAATGGTGAAGTTCAAAGGAAAAGACAAAGGAAGTAGTTTAAGGAAAATAAAAAAAGACCTAAGCAAAGTAACTTATTACAACTGCAAGGAAATGGGACATTTCAAATCTGAATGTCCCAAATTGAAGAAGGAGGAGAAGCCAAAAGGAGGAAAGAAAAAGGGACTGATGGCTTCATGGGAAGACTTGGAAAATGACTCAGACGATGATGAAGAATCAGAAACCAAGTCACAACCTTGTCTCATGGCAGATCACATAGATCAGGTAGTCTTTCACAACCCTGACACTGAAGATCTTCATCTTATGATAGACCACCTTTCTGGAAAAATAAGATGTTTTCTACTTGATAACCATGATCTTGAACAACAAATTATCATTCTTAAAACTGAAAATGGTTTTCTCAAGGAAAAGCTAAGGGAGGCCGAAACTGCTTATGATCTTATTGAAGAAAATAAGCAGTTAAAAGTCCAACTTAAAAGTTGTGAAAGTAACCATTCTATTGTTGCATATGTAAATTGTTTTAAGGAAAATGAAGAGTTGCTGAAAAAAATTAAAGATCTTGAAAATGACTTAGCCAAATTTACTCAAAGTTCTGAAAATTTAAATCAAATATTGGCTAGTTAAAAACCACTCTTTGATCAAGCTGGTTTGGGATTTTACAAGTCTGAAGAGAAACCTTCTTTTGAAAATAGAGTTTCATCTTCTAATGACACAAGGTTTTACGATTCCACCTACTTTAACAAATCAGCAACTCCAAGATTTTGTAGACTATACAACCGAAACAGACACTTTCCCATTCAATATTTTTTTTGTGAAAGAATGATCGGTGACAAAGTTTATAAAGTTATTTTTTATTACAATGGCTTGGGTCATAGGAGATAGTTTAACGTGAAAGTATCCAAGAAAATTTGAATACCTAAGGTCACTTGAGCTTGTTTTGTAAGTATGCCTAGCATCCAAACGGAAGAAAAATATGTGGTACATGGACAGCGGATGTTCTAGGCACATGATCGGAAAGACAACCTTCTTCATTAAGCTTGATGAATATAATGGAGGACTTGTCACTTTCGGTGATGATGGTAAAGGAAAGTTAGTGGCCGTTGGTAAAGTTGGTAAAAGCTTCTCATCTTGTATAAATGATGTTCTTCTTGTAAATGGTTTGAAACATAACTTACTTAGTGTAAGCCAATTGTGTGATTTAGGTTTTGAAGTTGTTTTTAGAAAATTTGTGTGTTTGGTTGTTTGTGAAAAATCTGGAGATATTTTTCTTGAAGCCAAAAGATGCAACAATGTGTATGGATTAACTCTTGAGGACTTGAAAGAACAAAATGTAACATGTTTTACTTCTCTTGAATCTAAAAAATGGCTATGGCATAGAAAGTTGGGTCATGCTAGCATGTACCAAATTTCTAAGCTAGTAAAGAAAAATCTGGTTAGAGGAATTCCTAAAATCAAATTTGATAAGGATCTTACTTGTGATGCTTGTCAATTAGGCAAACAAGTTAAATCCTCTTTTAAACCAAAAGATGGAATTTCAACCAAAAGACCATTAGAGATGTTACACATTGATCTTTTTGGTCCAACAAGAACTCAAAGTCTAGGAGGTAAACACTATGGTTTGGTAGTGGTAGATGATTACTCTAGATTTGGTTGGGTACTTTTTCTTTCTCATAAAAATGATGCTTTTCATGCATTCTCAACTCTTTGCAAGAAAATTCAAAATGAAAAAGATTTAAAAGTGGCTCATTTTAGAAGTGATCACCGAAAAGAATTTGAAAACCAAGACTTTGAAAAATTCTGTGATGACTTTGGAATTACTCACAATTTTTCATGTCCTAGAACACCTCAACAAAATGGGGTTGTTGAAAGAAGGAATAGAAGCCTTCAAGAGATGACTAGGGCTATGTTATGTGAGAATGACGTTTGATGAGCGGATAATTTATACGCTTTTTGGCATTGTTTTTATATAGTTTTTAGTATGATTTAGTTAGTTTTTTGTATATTTTTATTAGTTTTTAAGCAAAATTCACATTTCTGGACTTTACTATGAGTTTGTGTGTTTTTCTATGATTTCAGGTATTTTTTGGCTGAAATTGAGGGACCTGAGCAAAAATCTGATTCAGAGGCTGAAGAAGGACTGCAGATGCTGTTGGATTCTGACCTCCCTACATTCGAAGTGGATTTTCTAGAGCTACAGAACTCCAAATGCCACGCTCTGAATTGCGTTGGAAAGTAGACATCCAGGGCTTTCCAGAAACATATAATAGTCTATACTTTGCTCGAGTTTTGATGACACAAACTAGCGTTCAAACGCCCTTTCTCTGCCCTATTCTGAAGTTAAACGCCAAAAACACGTTACAAACCAGAGTTAAACACCCAAACTGGCATAAAAGATGGTGTTTAACTCTAAGAGAAGTCTCTACACGTGTAAAGCTCAATGCTCATCCCAAGCACACACCAAGTGGGCCTCGGAAGTGGATTTCTGTATCATTCACTTATTTCTGTAAACCCTAGTAGTTAGTTTCATTATAAATAGAACTTTTTACTATTGTATTTTCATCTTGGTATCTATCTTTGATTAGTTTATACGATCTTAGACATTGGGGGCTGGCCATTCGGCCATGCCTGGACCTTCATCACTTATGTATTTTCAACGGTGGAGTTTCTACACACCATAGATTAAGGTATAGAGCTCTGCTGTTCCTTGAGTATTAATGCAATTACTACTATTTTCTATTCAATTCATGTGTATTTCTGTTCTAAGATATCCATTCGCACACAAGAACATGATGAATGTGATGATTATGTGACGTTCATCACCATTCTCACTTATGAACGCGTGCCTGACAAACACTCCCGTTCTACATGCAAACAAGCTTGAATGCATATCTCTTAGCCTTCTAGTTCACAATCAGAGTCTTCGTGGTATAAGCTAGAATCAATTGGCAGCATTCTTGAGATCCGGAAAGTCTAAATCTTGTCTGTGGTATTCCGAGTAGAATTTGAGATGGGATGACTGTGACAAGTTTCAAACTCGCAAGTGTTGGGCGTAGTAATAGACACAAAAGGATCAATGGATCCTGTTCCAACATGAGTAAGAACCGACAGATGATTAGCCGTGCGGTGACAGCACATTTGGACCATTTTCACTGAGAGGACAGACGATAGCCATTGACAATGGTGATCCCCCAACATACAGCTTGTCATAGAAGGGAGTATGAAGGATTAGATGAAAGCAGTAGAAAAGCAGAGATTCAGAAGGAACAACGCATCTCCATACGCTTATCTGAAATTCCCACCAATGAATTACATAAGTATCTCTATCTTTATTTTATGTTTATTTATCTTTCAATTATAAAAACTCCATAACCATTTGAATCCGCCTGACTGAGATTTACAAGATGACCATAGCTTGCTTCAAGCCGACAATCTCCATGGGATGGACCCTTACTCACGTAAGATTTATTACTTGGACGACCCAGTGCACTTGCTGGTTAGTTGTGCAAAGTTGTGAAAAAGAGTTGACGCCATTGTGTATCACAATTTCGTGCACCAAGGTTCCAAAGTTTCTTTGGGCTGAAGCTGTAAATACAACATGTTATATTTTGAATAGGACCATTATTAGAAAAGGGTTAAAGAAAACTCCTTATGAGCTATGGAAAGGAACCCCTCCAAATCTTAAGTATTTCCACGTTTTTTGATACAAGTATTTTGTGCTTAATAACAAAGAAAATCTTGGCAAATTTGATCCAAAATCATATGAGGGCATGTTTATTGGATATTCTACTACTAGCAAAGCCTATAGAATTTACCTCAAAGATCATAGAATCATAGAGGAATCCATACGTGTTACTTTTTGTGATTCTAATTTAATTCCAGTACTGTGATAGATAATGATTCAGATTGTGAAGAAGCTAGAACAAGCAAAGAAAATCCCAAATCTGTCCAAAATGAAGAATCTGCCAGTCCAGTTTTGTCTCGTCAGAATGGAGGAGACATTTCCATTTTGTCTTCTGAGCCAGCAAGAGAAACTGAAATAGTGAGACCCACAAAAGCTCATCAAAGCTCAACACCACAAAGGAAGCCTAGAGAATGAAAGTCCATGAGGGGTTATCCTCATGACTTTATCATTGGTGATCCCTCTCACGGTGTAACAATAAGATCCTCAACCAAAAGGCAATCCGAACTAAGCAATCTTGCTTTCTTGTCACAAATGGAGCCCAACAATGTGAGACAAGCTCTTGAAGATCCATCATGGGTCAAAGCCATGCAAGAAGAGCTTGCTCAATTCGACAAGAATGAGGTTTGGACATTAGTACCTCATCTGGATGGTAAGAAGGTAACGGGTACTAAGTGGGTTTTTAAAAATAAACTGGGTGAGGATGGACAAGTTGTTCGTAATAAGGCTAGATTAGTGGCCTAAGGTTACGATCAAGAAGAGGGTATAGATTTTGATGAATCTTTTGCTCCGGTAGCTAGAATGGAAGCAATTAGGTTGCTTCTTGCCTATGCTGCCCATAAGGGTTTTAAAATGTTTCAAATGGATGTAAAATGTGCTTTCCTTAATGGCTTTATTGATAGAGAAGTGTTTGTGGCACAACCCCCCGGTTTTGAACATAAGGATTTTCCAAATCATGTTTTCAAACTTTCTAAGGCTCTTTATGGTCTTAGACAAGCTCCAAGAGCTTGGTATGAAAGGCTTAGTGCCTTCTTGTTGGAAAATCAATTTCAAAGGGATACTACGGATACTACTTTATTTATTAAAGCATCTAATGATGATATTCTCCTAGTTCAAGTTTATGTGGATGACATTGTGTTTGGATCGGCCAATGAGACCTTGTGTGAAGAGTTTGGAAAACTCATGACTAGTGAGTTTGAAATGAGTTTAATGGGAGAGCTAACTTTCTTTCTTGGCCTCCAAATTAAACAAACTCCTAGTGGTACCTTTATTTACCAAGGAAAGTATGCAAAATAACTTATCAAAAAATTTGGCCTAGAAAGTTCCAAACCAATGGGAACACCAATGCATCCTAACACAAAACTTGAAAAGGATGATGATGGCAAAGATGTGGATGAAACAAGGTATAGAGGAATGATAGGTTCACTCATGTACCTTACCTCTTCTAGACCGGAGATTGTTCAAAGTGTGGGTGTATGTTCAAGGTTTCAATCTCACCCAAAGGAATCCCACCTTTCCGCCGTTAAGCGCATCATTAGATATATTAAGGGAACATGTGATTATGGTTTGTGGTATCCAAAATCTGATGATTTTTGTGCAATAGGATTTTGTCATGCAAATTATGCGAGAGATAGAGTGGATAGACGAAGTACATCCGGCATGTGTTGCTTCCTTGGAAGCTCACTCAACATGTGGTCAAGCAAAAAACAAGCCACAGTGGCTCTATCCACAGTTGAAGCTGAATATATATCTGCATCTGCATGTTGTTCACAATTAATTTGGTTAAAAACTCAGTTGAAAGATTACAAATTAAAGATCAATAGTATACCCTTGTTTTGTGATAACATGAGTGCTATAAATATTTCAAAAAATCATGTTTTGCACTCAAGAACCAAGCACATTGAAATTAAATATTATTTCATTAGAGAACATGTGCAAAAGGGTACTATTGATATTCAATTTGTAAAATCTGAGGACCAACTTGCTGATATTTTTACAAAACCCCTCTGTGAAGACAGATTCTACATATTGAGAAAAAGTTTGGGAATGATTGATTTAAGTTATATTGATAACTTGTGAAATTATGATTCTGCTCAGTTTTGTCTCGTAGAAATGGACGAGATAAAAATAAGAGTATTGGAAGGGCTGTGAACAAGGGGGAGGCTGCGCATAACTTAATTTTCGGGGGCCATACCTAATCTCTTTGACCCCACCATGACAGTTTTGTTAGTTCTTCATTTTTTTGAAAATCACAATCTCTTTGTTGTCTCATCAAATCTTGTTGAAAGAAGCATGGTGTCAAATCAAATCTTTCCTTCCACCAAATCCCTTGATTCTAGGAAACTACCTTTTTCAGTTTATTTCAAATAAAAGAGAACCACCTTGGTTAATAACCGCGCCCTTTGATGGTCATTAACTCCCTCCACTATCTCTTTCCAATCAGCATTTAATGCTCCTCTAACCTCCCTCTACTCACCTCACCCTTCGGCCTTATCTTCAACTTCCATCTCCATTCATCTTCTTCACATCATGAAAAAGAAAACGGCTCCAAGAAGAAGTAGCCGAACATCTCTCCCAAAAAGTCCACCATTCTCGTCACCCCAAACTCACACCCATATTCACCTCCACTCCACGTCTTCTTCTACTCATACACCTCCCTCCAAACAAACCGAGACAATGCGCTGGAAAGTAATCGCCCAGAAAACTTCAGGGAGAAGAAAAATAGGAAAGAACAAACAACCAAGCGTTGAAGAAGAGGAAGAGGAATCTCATACATCACCCCCTCCATCACCACCAAAGACGTCCACTCCACATGCATCTGAAAAAATCTCTCAGAAGACGAAAAGTTTCATGTTGCACGACACCAAAGAACCTGCAAACTTGGAATCACTGGATTTCAAGAACAAATTCCATAAAACTCACTCATACTATGATCCCTCTCGGTTCTATTCTTGGGCCTTCTATGAATTCCACAAGGAGGTATTAGAAAAACGTCATCTTTGCCCTTCATATTTGGTGAATCTTGACACTCTGGCTGCTAAAGGGATCAATTTCACCCCTCTGTTCGATGCCCTGAAGTGGACTCCCCTGCTCCACATTAAGAAAATGGTTTACCCGGGGCTGGTCCGGGAATTCTATGCGAACATGCGCCTGATAGATGACTCAATCTACTCCTATGTAAAACGTGTTTACATGACTCTCAATCCTCAGACCATAAGCGCTGCTCTAGGATACATGGATAAAGGGTCAAAAGTATACATGACTGACAAATGGGATGACCAGATTGGAGTCACTCATCAAACTATTTTGCAGCACATTTATGCAAACTTGTCTGGCTTAGATGGGTCAATTCCAACTCATAAAGCTCTTGGCCCTGAGAACTCACTACTACACCGGATCATCACTCACATCTTGACACCACAAAGTGGTTCTCACCATAGAGTAACGGTTTTTGACTCTATTATTCTCTTTGCTCTTGTTACCTCTTCTCCAATTTCCTTTGCTTATCTTATGATTCATCACATATGGGAATCGGTTAAAAAAACAAAAAAATCTAATCTTCCTTTTGGAATGTTCCTCACTAGTATCTTTGAGTATTTTAAAGTTGATTTAACTAATGAAGCTGTTGAGAATAAGGTTTCACAGATCAAAGGAGGAGGAGCTTCCGATAAGAAAAGCAAGCGCTCAATGCCTTCTGAGCCGTCACTCAGTGACCTTGAAAGTCGCCCTGCCGAACCATCTAAAGTGACTGAATCTATCAGGAAAGTTCTTAATGAATTCCTTAATATGTCCAAGCTAATGTTTCAATCACACAAGGCCACACGGAAATTAGCATATGAAAATAAAAGAGCTTGGCAGAAATGTCAAGAAAGGGTGGACTTGATAATTCAAAGCTTTGAAGAAGAGATGGAGACAGAGGACAACGAAGAAGACTCTGGCTCAAAGTACAACCTCTCAGATGATTGATGACTGTTCTTTCTTTCATTATTAATGTTGGCATGTTTTAGGCTCAATTTGATACTTTGTTTTATTTGTGTGGATCTTGTTAGTCCTATAACTCTGTGACACACTGTGGATACTTTAGAGAAATATTCTGGCTATTTGGCTTGCTATTTTAAATTCTTTTTGCAGGTGTCCCTTGATGACAAAAGGGGGAGAAAGTGCTGAAAATTAAAACTGGAAAACAAGGGATGAAATTCTCTTTGAGAATTCATGATCACCCTTGTTGATGTGCATGTTAATAATGCATTTGGTTTACGATGTTAGATAATTTATTTGGTTTATCTTGATAAAATGCTTAATTGATTATAACTGTGATGCATTTGTCTTACTTTGATGAAATAAATGCTGTTTTTGATTTATTTTTGGCAGTTCCTTTAAGCATTGGGTATGAAAATAAATGTTAAAAATTGTTGTGATCAAGCCGTGATTAAAAATATTTTCTTACCATAAGTATGTTGCTCTGATTTGTTTGAAAATTTTTTAAAATAGCAATTTATTTTCAAAGATTTTTTTGGTTAACTATTGATCCGAGGGTTACCTGAAACTGGAGGTCGATCTCGGATGAGATCTTTTGTACTGGTCTGTGCTAACGTGTCCGGCCGGTGGGAGACGACCGGAGCTGTTGTGTCCGACTTGTTGGACTTGGTGGTGGTGCTGATTCCTTTGTCCCCAGAGGGTGGGGGGTACCTGCAAGGGACTCCGATGCTTAAGTTAGCAAGGGTATTAAGCAGGTATTGAGTAGAATCAGAGTATGAGTTATACCTGGGTGCTCCAGTATATTTACAATGGTAAGATGTGACCCTTTGGATAAGATAAGTTAGTTATCTTATCTTATCTTTTATCTTTGAGTTGAGGTCAGCGTATCTTCAACGGAACCGCCTTTATCTCTATAGGCCTAGGCCGCCTTAGGATTTGGGTCGTGCTCCTCTGTTTGGGCCCTTTACTGGGCTCTTCTGTCGATTTGGCCGAGCTCTTTAAGAAGAGATCGGATAGTCTGACCTGAAGAGGTCGGTCGTTTTATCTCCAATCATCCCGGGTTGGATAGCTCGACCCAGGGTATGAACAGTGCCCCTGCTTGAGCTCGATTCGTCCTTTGGAGGTCGAGTCCTTGACTTCGGTCCTTCTTCAGTGAAGTCGAACTCAAGCATTTTGTCGATTCCTTTCTTTGTAGAGTCTTTTTGAATGTAAAACATTTTCCTCTAAAAGCGCGCGCTTTTGTATTAGCACTTTTTTGGAACGCAAGCGGTTTTAACATCCGCATTTAATTGGCATTAATTGCCCCCATTCTCTCTTGGCTTTATTTTGAATTTTTTCGATCAAAAACGGTTTTTCTTCTTCACTTCTTCTTCGTAACTTCTCCCTTTACTCTCTCGTTTTCTGTTTCTCTCATTTGCTCTCTGTCTTTCGTTTGCGCTTCTGCTTTCTTGCGTTGCGGCGTCACTTGGCGATTTTCTGGGCAGTCTTTTGTTTCTGCACTTCCATTCTTTTCCTCGAAGCTTCTTTCGTCTCCAGGTTAGTCCCATTTCGTGTTTCCTTGTTTATTTTTGACTTTGTGATGGAGTTTTCCTTTTGATCTTCCTTTTGGAGAAAGTTTGGATCTTTCTATTTTTATCATGTTTGACTTGTTGCATGCTCTGGATTTTTCCCCTTTTTTAGTGCGAATCTCTTCTTTGTTTGCTTGAATCTTTTTCTTTTGCATGTTGCCGCCATTTCTGCCTGTGCTTTTGCTGATGATTTTTTACTTGATTTCAAAAAAGTTTGCACCTTTGCTATTTTTCTTCCTGGTCCTTTTGGTGTTCTGATAAACTGTAGCTGTAGTGTTTTTAACTGATAAAATGTAGAAGGGTGGTGTTTTTGCGTTTTTTGCTTCTTTTGTTTCTTTCGGGATTTTATTTTCTTTTTGATGAGTGCTGGGATGTAGGCTGTAGAAATAACTTGAAAACCTTGCCTGTTTACTGCCTCCAAGGGATGCCCCCAGACTTTCTTATCTTGAGTCTTGGGGTTTTCCCTTTCTGTTTGTCGAGATGTTTTGCTCCTCGTCCGGGATGTTTTTAAGTAATCCATTCTTCTCTTCTTTTTGTAGGATTTAGTTGACCTCATGTCTTCCCGAAATAATGTTGTAGAGATATCATCCAGAGTTCCCGAGGGGATGTCCGATTGGCTGGACTCCCTTGTTTTGTTGTGTGTTACTGTTGTAGATGCTAAGTTTTGCACAGAACTGAGGAATCGTCATAGGATTTGTGGTAACAATGCCCGTGAGGAAAATTACGAGCTTATTGCCCCTGATTCTGACAAGAGAGTTTGCTTTCCGACTTCTGTTGAGGGAGAGCGTCCCTTCTTTTATGCTTACGAATACTTTTTTAGTCAGTTGAACATTTTTTTTCCTTTTACTGCTTTTGAAACCGACTTGTTGTGGTCGTGTAACATTGCTCCATCCCAGCTTCACCTGAATTCCTGGGGTTTTATTAAAATTTTCCAACGTCTCTGTCGTGAACTAGATGTAACACCTTCCCAAACTCTTTTTCTTTACTTGTTTGTTTCTGCCAAGCATGGCGGTTCTTCAAAAAAGAAAGCTTCTTGGGTTTCTTTTCGGTCTGCCCAGGGCCATAAAGTGTTTGCGATGTATGATGAGTCCTTTAAGGACTTCAAGAACTACTTCTTTAAAGTTCGAGCTGTTGAGGGGGCCCGCCCCTTTTTTCTTGATGAAAGTGATGAGCCTGCTTTTCCTCTAGAGTGGCAAAAGAATGTAAGAGTTCCACGTTACACATGGGAAATGCTTAGTGAGGTTGAGCGGGCCTTTGTAGTTGTTCTTGAAGATTTGTGGGGGAAGCCTCCCCATCTGGATACGAAGAGATTTTTGAGTGATCCATCTTTGGTTCGGGCTGCTTTGGGTACTGTCTGCTTTATTTTTATACTTGCTTTCTGAGCTTTTTCTTCTTCTATGTTGTAACTTTGTCTTTTGCGGCTGATTTTGTGTTCTTCAGAGATGTCAAAGAATAATGATTCTATGAAGGCCTTCAAGAAGGCGAAGAAGGCAACTGTTGCTTTAAACATTTCGGCCAAGGCAGCCGGAGAGGGATCTTCCCAGGTTCCAGTTAAACCTCCTGTACCTAGTTCTCCCGGGCCGAGAAAAGTAATTCCTATTCCTCGGGTTCGTCTGGTCGATCCTCCACAATCTTCTGCTGCAGCTCCTGGTGCCCATCCTAGTAAGAAGCAAAAAACGTCCGAGCCCTTTAACCTGGATGCCCCAGATTTTGATGCTATCGAGTTTGTTGACTAGCAAATTGCCCCCTATGGTGGGCTTTCTATGGACAACGTTTCTCTTCTTCAGCATCTGGATTTTATCACCAAAAGTAGCGTGAAGATGGCTCATATGGGTGCGGCTATATTCCGAACAGTTCAGGGGATTCCGTTTAT